>NW_026865149.1:0-196193 GCF_026571515.1 Ruditapes philippinarum
TTACATATTGGAAATAATCGTACTGTATAATTAATATGAGATTATATGTCTAGCTCGTTTTGTTTACATTCAAACGGAAAGTATATGCACTGATCTTTATTATATTCGATTTTCAATAGGTAAACAATGGAGGTTCTATACGACGGTGTTATGTGATTAATTGGGGTTTTCTTCTGGCCGAGGGCCGGTCTGTTCTCAGATTGACTTCCTGTAAAATATACAGGGAAGAACTGAATACAAGAAGAGTTGTCATTGGTCATTTTAAAATTACAAAATGAAATCTGGTAGCATCATTTTCCATTCTAAAATAAAATGTAAAGGATGTTTCTTGTTATTCTCATATAGTTCTTAACTAAAATGTAAATGATAGTTCTTGGTATTATGAAATAAAATGTAATGGAAAGTCCTAAAATAAAATGTACAAGATAATTCTTTTAACTTTCTAGTTAAATTGTTCAGATATTTAAGTTATGTTTAACAATACTTCTTGTATTCAGATCTGAGGCATTACATTTTCTAGTGAACAGCTTATGTTACGTTAGAACTTACTGAGTTTATTTTACACAAGATCTGAGTTTTAAAATTTTGTCCAGAATAACGAGAATAATATCAGCACTTATCAGGTACCCTTAGTTTATGATGTTCATTAAGTGTCTGATATATTACATGATTTTTGATGTTTTCAATTGATATAATATATATATATTTATATATATATTTTTTCTTATTAATCAAGTATTTTTAAATATAATTGCCTCATCAAAAGTATCTAAAATTGTCCTTTCTGTTAAAAAAGAAAGTTCTTGGTAATTAATTCTTATTTCCATGTAGATCATAGTCTCTGGCAAGCGAATCTTGAAGCATTTCCTTTTATTTAATTTCCAAATAATTTGTTATCTAAACATAACTTCCAGGATATGGACTTGAACATTATGATAAAATATACGCTGGGTTCGAATCCCGAGAAAGACTGATTCTTTCTTGATCGCTCATATCTAAGTGATGCAGGGTTGAGTGTTCATTTAGCTGGTTTGATACCTTATAATTTAAAGATGTTAATGATAGCAGTGTAACCCAACCTTATCCGCATCAGCAACAGTAAAACAAAACATCAAAATTAATATGTCAATTTGACAAAGTACATTCACCAAAAATCATACTTATCTGCTTTAACTTTTTCTGATTCTGATTAAATTCTAAGAGTCTAACAAATTTTAATTACAGGGAGCACCGGTTGTATGCGAAAAATATGATTCATGTGAAGACTATGAATCATGCGTTTCAGAACAGGAATATTCAACTGTGGTAAGTTTTAGAAGAAAATTAAATTTACTTATAGCAAAAGATTTTTCAACCCTTTGAAATTACCTCCTACATAAATACAAAGATTCAGGCGATTTATTCAAATTTTGAATGCTTCAACATAGCCCACTTTAGATACTATACCTTTCAATAACTGGACACTTGCCAACCGATGTGCAATTTACTATTGTAACGATGACCTGCAAGATGTTTTGTCAGCGTAGAAAAGAGGAAAAGGTCACAGGATACCAAAATAGAGACATTAAGAATCCCCAAAAAAGTCTAAAACGGCAGGAAGCATATTTCTGTAGGAGGAGATAATTTCCAAGGGTTGAAACAGATATTGTAAAACAGTTCCTTTTGTTAAATTTCCTGACCATATTGCTTTACATATTGATCCAGTTCCTGTGATCTACTTATGCATCAAGTCTGGAACCAGTTTTATCGGGTTTTCTTTGTAGATGAAATTAGGAATATTGCAGGATCGGTTTGATTGAGCCTATTTATTAATGGACAGTTGTGCCAAGTGCATATCACGGTCCTCGCCCCCAAGCACCGGCCCAAGCAAAATTCAACATTAAATATGAAATGGCAAGATTTTGAATTTAGAAACATTAGAAGTCAAGCAAATACTATGGATATTTAAGGGCTGTCACTCTTTATTCTTGAAAACAAACAATTGCTGTAAGAGTAATTCCAGTAGTAGGAGCGTTGCCATGCAAAAAATATATTACGCCTTTTATATCAGTGGAGACGCTAATTTCATCGAAATGTTTTTTTCTTGATTTTTCTTATCACGAAATTTTTTTGACCAAAATCTTTTTTTTTCACTTGCGAACTAACGTTATATATTGAAACCAGATTTCATAACAAGTCAGTGTATAAGAAAAACGGCAACTGTCATATTCAGGAAACATTTTCAGTAGTTTTCTATTCCATTTATCTCGCTCCTTCTGATTAGTTAGATTGTTAGAAAATTAGGTATCCATCTTGCAGTTATTCGCCCAACTTCTTTAGGAATCGAATAAGTTGACTCTTTTGATATCTCTGCGATATTGACCATCTGGGTAAATGAAAGTCCGTCATCTTTGTCAATGATTAGTTTGACAGTATGATTTTTTGTGAATAATTATGGTGCGTTTTCTACGAGAGTTTTCTACGAGGCATATTTTATTGACTCGTGCCTATTTTTCTATTCTATGCAACAATCTCACAACAGTTGCATATTACGATACTTATATGTTGCCATAGATACTCTAAATATCATTCAAATATTTATAGCAAAGTTTTGCTCGAGCTTTATTATTAAAAAAGGTAATAAAAATGCCCATTTATTAGTACTGTTACATAACTCTTTACCAGCTGTATTGTACATGAGATTACTTGAATGTTTTAGGTTTTTTTTTAATGTAAATGGAATTCTTATTCGAGTGTGGTATCATTTGAAAGCGGATGCTTTGATGCATAGTATAGATTACACAAACAAAATAATTATAAGTTAATTAAGAAAATGTGCTGTATATTTCATTACCTATTGACACCCTTCGTAGACTTAAAATGAAATTTAAAAAAGAGAATATTTACAGAAACAACAATGCAAAGGTAAAGTCATACTTAGAAGTCGAAGTTTAAAATGTTAAAATGGTCTCTTATTGGATTTGTTCTGTGTCGCTTTTTCACTTACAATATACATAAGTTAATGCTACTTTCCTCTTAAAGGGAGACACAGGCAAAATTTTCATCTCTTCGTTTTAAATTTTTCATTCATTACTTGTTAATGTCCTCAAAAAGAATACACTAGGCAGTCACATGAACAAAACATTTCTCCGAATAAAGAATAAAATGGTGTTTTTCTAACTTGACCCACGTGGGTCAGGTTAGAGCGTTCAGATTTCACAATAGTTGTCAAAGTAAACTCTGGAAATGTTAAAGAACATGTCAAATGAATGGCTTAGACTTGTTTCAATCATACAATATCCAAAACATATGTTATTGTAACTTCCATGGTTTGTTCAAGTCACATGACTTGTTTTAAAACTACTCGGTGATTATGTTGGCGTCTACATTTCGTTCAACATATAGAGATACATTTACACTTCAAACCCAAAATATATAGAATTTATACAGAACATTCATTCTTGGACTTTAAAAATGTCACTTTATCGTGATTTGAGTACATAAGATCATTTTAATATTTTTGTCATTAATTTGCCTGAATATCCTATTAATTACTTGATAGTTTTTGAAACACAACCACGTCCCCTCAAACCTTTACAGAATCCCAAAACAAAAAAGAGTACTATTGGAAGAATTGCAGTGACAAACATTTATACTGAATTGAATTGCTTCCGACCATGATTTTGATTGATTTCTTATAATTAAATAAAATCCTCTTAATTACAAAGTAGAAGCATGATATGTGATAATGGATTGGCAGCGGAACGGAGGGTATGTTTAAGAAATAAATTTCAAATTGCTTATACGAACAAAAAAAATTGTACAGCATATTGGTCGTAATACGATTTTTTTATCTGTTTTCATTTACCTTCAAACAATCAGCTGCTGATATGACATAAATATAATTCATATAATTAAATTTGGTTGTTCGCACCGTATCTTGCTTATATTTTGAAGTGTTATGCTTAGTGGTAAGGGAATTTTTGTCGAACCCGCTTGCGTTGAGCTAGACATAGTTGTCAGAATGGCTATTCAATGTTTGTGTGAACGTGCCTGCATTAAAACTTGTCCATGCCATAACTTCTTTGTGCATTTAGGAATTTTCAAAAAGCATGAATTGAGTTTCTTATGCACAAATGTCCATCATGAGACTTTGTGTCATGCACATGAACTAGGTCAACGAGTCATTAGTCAAAGTCACAAGGTCATGCAATGTTCAAATTTTGCCTTGGTTATGGGGTTGTGTTGCGCACATCACACATTTTTCTTCTTGATCTGAGGCTTATATGTTTGGGATTGAATTAAGACAAGCAAGATCGAAATTCTGCCCGTGGGCATGTCGTGTTAGTCATTTAACTCTCCTGAGTACAAAATGCTCAGGCTAGCTTTTGTGATTGCAATGTGTCTATTGTTTGCTGTACCTTTTAAACAATGTTTATTATTTACAAAACATCCATTGTAAACCAATTAACTGATATTGACAACATTTTACAGGAATGATACTAAGGAAGATGTCTACAAAAGTAATATAAATGGTTCTAGGTTGATGCACAGGAAACTAAACATAAATTTAAAAATGATATATTTACAATGCCTCTTCTCACAAACTATCATTCCAAGGGCTTAGATATATTTGTTATGTAGAATCGCATTGTGGTCCTCTACAAAATTGTTATTAAATATGCATCTTAGGTAAAAAAATCCCAACCCTAGAGAGTTTACATAGCTTTATATGGGAAAATACATTTAGGGCTTCTTTTATAAACAGTTTCTGCAAATCTCTGAGCTCTAATTTTAGCATTAGGCACTGCCAATCACACCTTACAAAAGATGTTTACTTCATGCTCCTGAGGTCAAAAATGGCCAAGGCCCGGGTTTCACTTAAGTTATATAAGGTTAACACATTTAACTCTTATATTTGGAATTTACAACGCCAAGAGCTAAGATATTTGGCGAGTTTTAACCTAGTGTGCATCTACAAGCTGTATATTTCATAACCCTGGGGTCAAAAATGACTCTACATTTAAATTGGGTCATTTAATGCATAGTCTTATATAGATTTTTTATCTTTATTCTCTAAAATATACAATGCCTAGAGCTTAGATATCTTTGATCATGCCTTAATTTGTCGTCCTCTTCGACAGTTATATAGACCATGCCTTTGAGGTCAAAACTTGTCAACCTTGGAATCACATAGTATATTTAGACTTGTATATTAGGAAAATACATTAAAATATTAACAAAAAGAAAAAACGTCTCAGACGGCAATTTTAAAAATGTTCAAGGCTTCTTTGATTAAGCCTATTCAGGTTAATTGCAAGTTACCGTCCATGCCCGCTAGCCCCGAATTAAGTAGAATGAAGCATCCACAAATATGTTCAAACGGCGATTATCATGGAACTTTCAATGAGACATGATTTGTATCATTCTATGAAAAGCGGCTTATGGTCCCTAATGAAAAATGTTTGTTTCCTAAACGAGAAGTAAATGGACAGAAATATACAAAATGGAGGTTTAAAGGGTAACAACGGTTATGAAAGTTGTAAATCACAGAAAAGACGTCAAAAGACAATTTTAAAAACAAGGAAACATATCCTGAGGCAGATTCAAAGTACTCTAGTAGCTATATTGGAACCAGCCATCCAGAAATGAGATCAAATAAAGACAATACACGTAAACGCACCACAAACATGCACACATAACAATATCTCGACGAACGATCTTCCTTTAAAACAACTACAATGCCAATAGCTTTGATATTCGGCATCTAGCATTATTTTGTGGTCCTCTGCAAATGTTGTATAAATCTTGCCCTGTGATCAAAATTGAACCCACAACAAGGGTTACTTGATTGTCCTGGTCATTTTGGTACAAAAGAGGACTATAGAAATGGGCACAGTCTGTCAGTCTCTATGTCCGCTCCTCCACGCAGGGATAGGCGACCATCGAACTGGAACCAGAAACATAAAAAAATTGATTTTTAACATAAGAATTACCGTATTTTATTTTAAAAAAACAGAAGGAATTTCTCTTTTATCTCAATTCGTTGTTAAAGATCAACATTTCCGAATGAAGTCCAGGTCCATACCTTAAACTTTGAAATAAGTATGCGCTTCATGTAAAACTTTCCGTAGGCGAGGACATTTGTCTCTGTTTATAATTCTTTTTCAGTAAAGACATTTCAACATAATTATCACTACAGATGTGTACATTATCATTGTGAAGAATAATATTGTCTTTTATATATAGATGAGTTAATATAGCGTTTATCTTATCTTAATTCTTAGTGTTTGTGTTCATTATTTTACCAGTTAAAATATACTGCTAGTTTCTTTGTGTAATTGACACGTTTATCCAACTTGGTACAGACATCATCTAATTTCAAAGGACAACTGTTATTCTTAATTTCATACCTGTAGTTGATATAATTATGATAAATATAAAATTGTCGAATCAAAATATTTTATCTTTTACATTTGTAAATATTTAAAAAAAACAACTTTGTTATTTGAATGCAGTCTTCGATTGTCAAGGACATTCTTAAAAAGTTGAAAAGTTAGTGTGCCTCCAAGTGTTCTGATCTCATTTCCAGAGAATAATAAGGCTACAGAATCTATTCAATGTTTTCTGATTGTTTACTAATAGAATAATTATAGGTTTGTATTATGTATTACAGTCACTGATTTAAGTTGACTTTGATTTATTTCTTATGATTTAATCAATATTCCTTTTAATTACAGTATTGTTCAGGAAACAACAATGGGTTTGATGCTATATGTGAAGCAAAGGTTTCAACTAATGTAAGTGTTATAAAGTAATTTCAAATAACTTATATTTGTAAAGTTTAATAACTTGAAAAGCATCTAAATGCTAGGAGATTAAACGACAGCAATATGAAGAAACAATTCACAGACATCGACCTGCACTTGTGTGATAATTTTAACTTGCAAAGTATATTTGGAAATTAACATCTCGAAATAAAACGTAAAATATAAACTATAAAGAATTTTTTGTAAAGAAAGATAATATTACGTTTCAACATAATTATCACTATGGAAGAATACATCATCATTGTGAAAAATAATATTGTCTATAAATATAGATGAGCATAATATAGATGAGCTAATAAAGCTTCTATCTTATATTAATTCTTAGTGTTTGTGTTCTTTATTTTTTAAATTAAAATATACTGCTTGTTTCTGTGTGTGATTGACATATTTTTCTAACTTGACACAAACATCTTCCAATTTCTATTTTTATGATTGATATATGACAAATATAAAAATTTCGAATCAAAATATATTTTATCTTCAACATTTGTATATATTTAAGAAATTATTTGCTCATGCTGATCCTCCAGCTCTAAAAACAAAAAGTAAGAAAAAAGCCAGGTTATTTGGATGTGGTCTTCCATTGCCAAAGATATTCTCAAAAAGCTTGAAAAGCAAGGGTGCATCCAAGTGTTCTGATCTTACTCCTAGACCAGGTGAGATTTTCTTTTCATATGAATATTCGTAAAAGGTATGAAATCAGTTTATTTGTAGAAATGAAATGAGATTAAAGTGGTAAATTATTGTGTTAAATGTGGTGACGCCACTTTACTATGCTAACTATACTAGTAAGTTGTATTATCATCAATGTAACAACCATGCAGTCTGACTAAAATAGGCTCCATCAACATTTCAGTTTTGATGTTTGGACTTTATGTTATTTTATTTGGTTTCATTTCACCTTTTCACTGCGGGTCATTCAGCTTTAGGTTTTTGGATATTGAGACCCTTTAATCCTTGCTATTTTATTATCTGTTATGGACAGGGCTAATGTTCAATTTTGGACAAAACCATTTATCACTTTAAGATAAAATTCAAAATAATTTTAACTGAATAATGAATAGTGCAGACCATACTCAGCACGCACAAAAGTACCGAATGATCATGGTCTGCATTGGGCTGTTAGGTAAATTTAGTTTCCGTCAGAAGGTTTAAGGTTTGTATTTCAGTTGCCTGTGCCATATTCCAAACATGGTCAGTCAATAGAATACAAATTCAGCTTAATAAAGTTTTAAAGAAATTGATCATTCAAATCCAGTATTTCTTTTTTTTTATTTTTTTATTTTCTCATCATGTTTACAATGTTTTTGATATTTGTTGGGACTGAAATTACATTGAATGTTCTGTCTCTTTTCTCTTGTTTGACAGTTATGTTGCTCCAAATGTAAATGCCCCTGTACCTGAATGTTAAAAGTTTTACTTCTTTAAATTATATAAATATTGAAAAGAGTTTGTCGTACTTAAATTGTAATGTTTACTGTGATACAAGTATATGTATAAGTAGAGAGTACAATATAATTAATGGGAAAACTTACGGTATCCACAAACTTGATATCTGTTTCCTAAACCTAGAAGATTTCGCAGATTGAAGTTACATGTATATGCTATACCAAGCAATATGGTTATTCAAAAGCTTTCTTTTATAGAACACTATATTTTCGTTATTTTTTTTATTTTTGTTAAATAAATAATATTTTTAAAGATGTCATCAAAACGTTATACACATTTTTTGATATTCTGCATTTTGGCAATTTCTAATAGTATTGAAATTGATAAGCTAGTTGTCTTGTTAACAACCAGGTGTAGATCTAAATTCTGAGAGGAGGAACCTTTGTTAGCTTACTGGCATCAGGTTTATGGTGTTAATGTTAATAGTGTTTACAAAACAAAACATGTGGCCAGTTATTTGGCTGTGGTAACTCTCTTTAAATCAAGTTACCCTCAAGTTACCCTCACCGCTCGGGGTTCAAATCTTGTCAAGGACTGTAGATTGTTTCACTTGAAGAAAGTATCTATCAACCTTGCTTATGGCAGGTCATTGGTTTTACTCAGGTAATTGCTTCAGACTGAGATTTTGCATGGAGTTAACACCTGAACTCTCCTTTAACCTTTTACGTAGGGATATTACTGAATGATATAAACATTGTCTTAGTAATTTAATACCCAACTGAATAACAAAACAGAACAAGACAAAGAATTGCAGGTTAAAATATAATTATACAAATATTTGAATATGAATATATATGAAGCATAGAATTATGTTTTACAGATGAAGCTAATACAATGTAATAAGATAGACAATGCAAATCTTAAAATAAAGTTGTATGACGGTGAAACCAATCGCACAGAAGAAAAGTAATTTTATTTTATGACAGTTTCTCAAAAAATAGCATAATGCCGTAAATCTATATGTGGAACCCTTTTTCTTATTAACTATTTAAGATATTTTTGCTGAACTGCATAAATGTTGTCACAGTTATTTTCAACTTACCACTAAGATTGTTACCTGTCAATCTGATAAAATGTTAGTTTGTTTGAATCTGAAATGACATCATAATCTACAGGTGAAACAGTTGTGGTGTAATGACCATTCATTAATTTAGGATGAACAGCAAAGATATCCTTGGTTTACAAATAAAAATAACTACAAGAGGTCACTTTAAAATGAATGTAACTGTAATATTATATATTATATTAGATATATATCAATAAAAATGGTTAGATCTTTTATTAACCAGGGTTTATTTTTGAAAATCCTGGTTACTAAATTAAAAAAAAAACGGCTGGCGTTCTGGCGGAAGTTAAAGTGCATTCCGGTATGAATCAGATATTGTTATCAAACTTGTTATACATAAGGCTTATGTAATAAGCTCGCTTTAAATTGCTATGTGGTCTGTCTATATGGCCACTGTAAAGGCGACTGTTCAAGTATCTATTCTGTGATTATGGGATTTTCCCCCAGGTTAGTTAAGAAACCATTTAAAGCTACGAAAAAACTTTTGTTATGTTTTCTTTTGTTGTTTCATTTTGCGCTAGAAATTGGTATAAATGACTAAATTATGGTATAACGATAATTCTGTATTTAGTCTTAAATCAACACATACCATGCATAATTTAATTCTCTGTAAGTTTTATATTGATTACTTATAATACAAAGTAAAGCTTTAGGGAATAAAGCATGTGTTTTTTTTACCTTTTTGTGGCTATTAATGGATTCGATTCGATTAATAGTTTGACAGTAATGTTAAAAGAAATCTTTTTGAGTAATTCCAATTAGACCTTGACTTTTTTTGATATTCACCTTATTAAGCATATTTGTAAGACAAACACTGAGAGTATGAACCCACTTGTAGTTGCTATTGTTAAGAACTTGGTTTCATAGCATTGCCATGTTTCTTCTTAATATATAAAATATGATAATATATGTAAAACTCACAAATGGCATTGTCGAGATAATCTTTAAAGTACATTCTGTCTGATATGTAAGATTTCTATGAAAATATTATTTGTTTTTTCTCTTTGTGTCATTACATTAACTAAACTAATACACCAAAATGATGGTTTTCTTCATAATCCTTGGAGGCTTCAATCATGTGGTTTGTATCATACAGAGGGGGATATCAATCCAATAGACTTGCTTATTCAAATACGTTTTGGTTCATCATAAGAGTGTCGTGCTAGGGGAAATACTTGAGTCACTAGATCACATTGTGCAAAGCAAAATTCCTCCCAGATATTAAATTTCATGGTCATTTCTTACTCACTTCTTATTCATAAATCATGTACGATAAATGGTCAATCACTTGCAGGGACATTTGTAATTACTAGTTAGATATCTAGGAAAACCGGTAAGCTGGGCCAATGGCTGATATATGAACAATAAATGTAATAAAATTGGCATAAAGACAGACAAACAAACGAAAGATTTGTAAAGGAAACATAATCATAAAAACATCATTGTCTCATAGCTGATATTAATTGATTCAATCACTTATCAGTTCATGTCTCTCAATTTTGAATTATAAGTTAGTATCACATTAGGAGTTGGAGATCTTACTGGCATCTATTTATTTTAACAGGTGATCATATGATATCAGTGATTGGTTTACAACAGTTACACGGACAGTGGAATGTGTCAGATCAGCTGTTACAACTACTGAGTGTAACGAAAGAAGATGTGGTGGACAAATTAACATTTTCTAAGGTAATATTATTGGTTAGTTTAACTGCTAAGTAATACATATTACAAGAATATGATCTCCTCCTTAACATATGTGATAGAACTTCGTCGTGCTGATGTGTTATTGTAAACTAAATTTTGTTTTAAATATGTATATCCATTGCTGTAATTAAATAAATTTATTTAGTCTAAATATATTATTTAGTCTAAAAATGGTATGTTAATTGTTAAACGTTTTAGGGACATCCGTGGCCAAGTGGTTAGGGTTTTTGCCTTCAAATCAGTTACACCCATTACCACTGAGGGTTTGCGTCCCGTCAGGGACTTGGTATTTTTATCATGTGAGGAATCTATGCAGCTAGAATACGGGATGTGTATGGTGGTTCTACTAAGGTGTATGTTCATACTTGGGGTACCTGAGGTCTTCTTGCACCAGTGCAACTGAAAAGTTTCCATGCAACTTTGACAGTATTAGTGAAACATAAAACCGAACAAAAAATGAAATGTGGACATTGTAATGACTTGTATAAAGAGACATTATATTCACAACAATTTAAGATTTAAATCACAAGAACACGAATGAGTAGAGATGTTTATGTTATCTCGATAGCATTCTAAAATTTGCAAATTAGTTTTTAACAATCATCAAATCAAAGATAGACCATCAGTATTGCAGTTTAAATAGCAAACATCAGATGTTTTTCAGAAATTATGACCCATGGAAATTGTTGATTCTCGATGTTTATGATTATGCTTTTAAGTACTTCTGATGAATTTTGTTAAGTTTGTAACGAATTGTTAAAACTTGTATTTCATTAATTTTGAACTATCTGTGTCTAGGATTCTAGTGTTGTTTGTACAGTGTTGGTTCTTGCTTGGTTACGTAAACAGTTTTCACATAGACAAGAGGAGTGGCAGATGATAGAAGCAAAAGCACTTGTCTGGATATCTACTCAAAGTCCAAGCTTTACAACAGAGGAACACATTAAACATACTACAGAAATGATGTGGGCCAAGTAATATTGTTCATACATGTAAATATAGTCATATGTATAGAGAACTTACTATGAGTTGTTATTTCAAATCAACCCTTATGAAAAAAGAACATGTACAACGCAAGCGTCTTGCAAGCTTAACGTTTGATTAATATGTATGAAATATGTGTCTTATTATCTAGAATGCCAGAATACACGTGAAAAATATATAAAGGGATGAAAATGCATTTTTCATTATTTGTTACTGTATACATCGCATGAATAATGTCATCTGAATTTATTTGCACCTTTAATATGATTATTTATAGCATTTTATAAAACGTTATATTATTATACTTCTGTAAGATATGTTTGAAGGGAAACGTTTTATTATAATTATGTATGTATTTTGTTACGTCTATAAAGGGGGAGAATTCTATTTTTCCACCCGTTTGCTGGGTTAGCGTCTTGTTTTCTACAGCTATGCAACGTAATATGTAATTTAATGTAGACAATTTTACCATGCAACTTTGCATTTAGTTCATTTTCCATGTGATACTAAGATATTTTCAAAACCATGTGCGAAATCGACTTTTTATCTGTGATATATGTCTAAATCAATTGAAAAAGTGACATATCATGTGCACACCGTGCATTTTCTCATAAAATCATATTTTGTAATTGATTCTTAAGTTACTTATTTCATTGATATAATATTACGTGATTTATTTTAGTATCTTACAAGAATAGCAATCTGTTAGAAAAAAAATAACTTAGTTAGATATTATTGATTGTGATTAATTGTGTGCTTTTTGGCTGTTTTGCCTTAACCATGAAATTTGTAAAATTTGTAAAATGTGAATATTTTAGGATCCTGTCATTTAAAGGTTGGAGATTATTTGATTTTGATTGATGGATGAAACATTTTTATATCTTGTATCTATGAATTTTTCTTCATATATGCAATGAGCCTATTTTTATGTCAATCTTATGCTAGAAAGTCTTTCATGTAAATATTTCTAATGTATTTTTATGTTAATTGAGCTAATCCTAATAATTATTTTACAAGAATATATGTATGTAATAAACAAAGCAATATCATGTTAATCTTAAACATTCATTGCACATTTTGCATGTGGCATCAGAAGGGTGTATGTATGAAGATTTTTACTTAATGTGGTTATAAGTAACAAATATGTTCGACTCCACCAGATTAGTGAACATGGTGAGGCAGGGGCTAAATTAAGATCACTGTGACGTCAATTTGCTGTTCAATGTCTGCTCTGTTAATCCTGTATTTTGTGGAAAAAATCTACATTTGCTTAAATATCTATATGAACAGTGCCATGTGATTAACCTTTGACGTACTCGTGCAGGCTCAAGTTTAAGATCATACATACAGGTCAAATGTCAGAGTGTCAACTATCACTTTGCTATTTTGTGTCTGCTTTATTAATTTCTGTGAACTCTATTCCTCTTTATGAAACTTGGCTCAGATATTCTGTCCTAAAAGGCAATGCACGTAACTCATAATGCAGATATGGTAACTCAATGTCAAGGTCACATGTTTAGGTCAAATGTTTACATCAACAAGATGTTGTGCTTAATCTTTGTTGCAAAATTGCAGCCTTTTTGTCAATGTCATACTTGAATGCCATTTGTTACACAATTTTGTGTTCATTGTAAAACATTTTAATCCTTGAATTTCTTAAAACTTTGCTTAAATGGGCCAAATAAGGTTTAGAAAAGTTTTAGATATTTCACTTTTACTTTGGAAAGAGCCCCAATTTCTTGTGTGCTTCAACATGCACCCATATATAAGTGTACTAGAGAGGCACAAGACTCCTGTTACCTTTAATTTCAACAAAAACTATTCATCAAAGTTTAGGATTTTACAAAATGATAAAAAAGAATAAGAAAATGATGTAATATATTTATTTTGCTACAAAAAAACATAATTTTTGTAATAATCACCACCAACTTGTATATGTATATTTGGCGTTGTTTAGAATAAGCATGTTTCAGTAACCATTCGTGTAAGTTATTTATTAAAGAATTTGATATACTCTGCTGTAGATTAATTTGGTTACAGTCGGGCAAACATAATAACTACAATGTACTATCATTTTGAAAGATCATTAGATGTAGAAATAAACATGTTTTTTTATTGATATCCATTATAAATATCAGGTAATGCTAGTTAAAACTGAAAGCCTAAATGGACTGTCGTAAATTCTTCAACAGATAATACAAATAAATTGATCAACTGTATTTTAAAAGTGAAAAGTTTTTTGTTATAATTTTAGAAATACATTGTTTGATATGTAATTGTATTGTTCATGATAATATTTATGTACAAATAAAAGGAGCTAAACATTTATTCTGCTCTATTAATAAATCATAAGTTGATCTCTTTGTTTTATTTTATAAGTTTATTAACCATAATCGCAATCTGAGATTTACAAGGATTTATAAGATCTATGTAAATAATATTGTCAGAATTTCTATTTCCATCTTTAAATAATGAAAAAATTTGATAAAGAATGTGCGTCTTGTACAATTTTGCAGTATTTAATATGATATATGACTTTCCAAAAATGTCAATGATGCTTATTCAAAAAGGAGTGAAGGACAATTTACACCCTCCACAAATTTTGCGCTTTGAAAGCCCTCTCATCGAAAAATGACAGCGGACTGAAGATGAAAGGGCAAACAAAAGCCCCCTCAATTTCAAAATGTCCATATGAAAAATAAGGGACTTACTTTCAGTGATATGAGCAGAGCGTGACATGTTGTTTGAAAGTGAACTTGTACAAATTTAGCTCTCTTTGAGAAACTACTGCACGAAAATTGAAAACCATGAGAAACTGTAAAGATTTCATAACAAAAATGCAGTTAAGAGTATGCAGTTACAATTTATCTTAAAGTCTATCTCTGTGTAGGAATGAAACTCATTAACAGTTAAAATGGCAAATAATTGCTGAAACGCAACGTTGTCTTAATGGTGTTGCAATGCAATGATCCATTAAACCAATGAAGTGTTTCCCTGTCCGGTTATTTGGTCTTGTGCACTAGAACGGCACATGGTGTGCATTTCTAATTCACATGTGCACAAGGTTGGGGATTTTAATTTGAGCTCGACTGTATGTGTTGTTGTTCTCTGTTCTTTCTCGCCATACACTTGCTTATAGCCTAGGGTTTTTGTTTTCATTGCATTTTCATATGCACAGCATTATTTTCCTATCGTCGCCTTACGTTTTCCGATCGAACTGAAAGTACAGGTTAAGATGTGATACTTGGGTTTGGTTACAATCGTATTTCAGTGGGCTTTCTTAAATAGATTATGAATGTTAGACATATTTTCAATCATGATTTTACCGAAATATACCTTATTTTCTTTGGATGTCAAATATATGCATTCGGAAATCTAATACATTAACAAAGATTAAAGTGACAGTCTCTGTTTTTATCACATCTTAAACCATGAGGTAGAACTGTTATCCGAGGTTATTATAAATAAATAGCCTACGTGTTATTTAGTCATTTATAAATTTAGTGTTCGTATACCCGTACAAATTTAACTTCTTTGTAACTTGAAACTTGAATGTTTACAACGATTGCATAAAAGGAATGTCAATACACTTGTAAATAACATTACATAAGTGATTATAATTCTAATTATTTCGTCACGATGAGTTCATCAAATAATGATAACGATGGCATCAGTGAGAAAATGAAGATTTCACCTTACGGATTAGTTAGATCAGAAGACCGCCCGAGTAAGTTTTATTAGTAATATTTCAATAACAGTCAGGATAACTTCCTTGTTGGGATCCAAGGGAACTCCCCGTCAGTGGATCACGATCAGGAATTTAACTTCAAAATCATCCACCGATCGGGAAGCTTTTTGGTCAATATTTGCGTACCTTGGGAGATATTTTTCTGTGCCAAGAAGTTGATAACCCTCTTAAATTCGCATTGATTAATTGATTAATTAATTAAATAATTAAAGCACAAAAAAATAAGACACTTAAAACCCTGGTCTCAATAAATTGATAATGGAATGTTTGAAATATATATATCTAAGACATATTCATCATAAATCAGCAGTTGTTAGACCTTAAATTTATGTAAAAGCATTAACTGGAGCAAAAGTGATTTAAAATAATTGTTTTTAATGTGTTTAATGCTTTTTAACCATGCTTTACTAAATAATATTTTAGGATAAGTGTTGCAGCTTTTTGTACATTTAAATTGTCTGTTTGTTTTTATCTCACCAGATATTACAGTTTCTTTTTTTAAATATGTTGCTGCTCTCTCTATACATGTAAATGTCAAATGGTTGGGGATAACGAATGTTTTATGATCAATGCGAGATTTTCAAACTTTTTTGAATATTTGAGAGGATATTGTTTTGTTTGATTATATGTTGTGCAGCCTGGACTCGTCATTTTTTGTATAAAAGACGTAAACATGAAAAGTACGGTGTCTTATATCGTCCACAAATTTTCGCTAGTAACACGAGATAATTAATTAAGGCCTCAAAAGAGCGAAATATTTAGTTATAAATTTCGCACAGCTTAAATTTTGCTAGTCTCTCAAAATACTAGCGAAATTGAAAAAGTTTGCCTCGATTATTATCGTCTTAATTTTCGTATGCTATGTGTTCTTCACGTGATAATTGTCTGGTTGAAGGACGCGATAATAATCGAAGTATCGAAAAGTAAGACGATAATTTTCGAGTTAAAATGGTTAAATTTCGCTAGTATAAGTGAGTGTCCCTGGTTTGTAAATGGTAAGAGACTAACGAAATTTAAGACATGCAAAATGGTGTACTAAAATTTGCCCTTTATCGGCGAATTTTATCGCGTGTTTACTGGCGTAGAAAATGGATATTGTTTAAATGGGTAATGAATTGTGCGTGTTTGGTTTGGGTGTAGATAAAAATCAGTGCGTTTGGTTTGTTTTATGTTTATATGGATTTGGGATAAATAAAAAGGATAAAAATGCCACATAGTTTTTACGAAACAATTATTTGCCAGAAGATAAAGTCACACTTAAAGGTTGAAGATAACATGGCACAACTATCTACCACATTATGTTATGTTGCGTTTAAGATCCATGTCCCTACTTCAAAGGTTAAGGTGACACTAAATATAGTTTAAAGGTACCCATTTTCACAATAAGAGTTTGAAAGTACACATTCATGTCCAGACTGTAACTTTGTCATGTATTGAAGAATTTTTAAAAAATATTGCCACAAATGTCTACCAAATCAAGAGATCGTGTGGCATCTTAGGCCCATATCAACACCTAGAAGGTAAAGGTCACACTTAAATATTGAAGGTACAAATTAGCGTCACGACTGTAGGTTTATCATGCATTGAAGGATTCTAAATTAACTTGGCATAAATGGCTACTACATCAAGACAATAGGTCACGTTCAACACCCATATCCTTACCACCAATGTCATTGTGATACTTCATTTCACATGGAAAATGTTAAGCAATAAGTTACTTTAATAATATTTTCTTTTAATAATACCTTTCTGCGTGTAGTTTTGATTAAGATTTCCAGACAACGTTATGGTTTGACGTTTCCCAATTAGTGAATTTAGCGTTGAAATGGAAGATTTCATCATGAACAGATTATTTTCTTCCAATTTTCATCTAAACAGCGATTCAGATAAAACTAAAACAAATATGTATCAAGTAGATATAAGGTATAGAAATGAAATTCAATTGAATTTGTCAATAAAGAAAATACTTGATTTTTGTTCTGGGAGACAAGTCTGTCATGAAGAAGTAAGTCATGTCGCAAAGAAGATAGATCTATGGTTACGTACAAAGTCTCTAATTGTATGTGTATTTTTATTCATTATATTTATCACTACACAAAAATTTGATAAAAACAATATTATACTTAATATGTAATTACTTTACATGTGTATCATGGCGTAATTTGCGTACGAAAACAATATTTACAGCGTTCAAATTGTTATCCACTGGATTTTTTCCACTGTTAACAACTATTACTTTGTATATGTGATAAACAGCATACTATATTAACTATATTTGTGTGAGTGAAATGATAAATGAAGTATTGTACTGTACCAGCGCTCATTCAATATCCTTTTAGTTTATGATACATATGTCTATCATCACTTTTGCCACGTTACGTATAGGATATCGACCGAGTACGAGGTCTTTCCTAACCAGAAAGATCGATGTACGAGGCCGATATCCAACTTACACACCGTAAAACTGTATTGGCTCGAGCATTGGCTGATTCGAAACATTTGGTGTAATGCACAAATATTATTTTTAACACAACGCATTAACAGGTAAGCTTTTATCAACGTTCTGCTTTTTAATACAACATTTATTTTGCATTTAAATTTGCTTTTCCCTTTAAAGTAGGCCTAATAATCAAAAAAGCTAAATGTGCGATTTGTCAATAATAAAGTGAATAGGTCTGTAATGGAAGGTATGTTAAAGAATGAATAATTATGTTGATAGTATTTCGTATCAGACGATGCAGATTCTAGGATATTTGCCCACG
Organism: Ruditapes philippinarum; assembly: GCF_026571515.1. Taxonomy (NCBI): domain Eukaryota; kingdom Metazoa; phylum Mollusca; class Bivalvia; order Venerida; family Veneridae; genus Ruditapes; species Ruditapes philippinarum. The sequence continues at coordinate 18,526 of NW_026865149.1, forward strand.
GACAGTTGTCACCCCCACCCCCGGACGTTTGCCTTTTTTGTTGTTGCTGTTTTGACTTGTCATTTGTCAGAGGTCATCTCATGTATAGATTTTTTGTATGCCAATGGAAACATTCTGTTTCATTTATTTATGGATGCTATTTTAACGATGAATAGGCGATGAATTTTGGTAGCAAACAATTCAACAATAAGATATATTAACATTTTTAAAACAGGGAGGGGGGCAAATGTCCGCCACTTCCAAAGATATGAGGGGGCAAGTGACCGCCACTGCAAAAAGGGGGCAAACTTCCGAGGGGGCAACTGTCCGAAGGGCAATGTCCGGATACCCAGCAGACCACGAAAGACTTACATATGTATATTGTTGGCAAGTGTAAGATACATGATCCGAAAATATTTTAATAAAGCAGATTATAAAGTGTTCTAGAATAAAATATGATAGTTCATCATAAAAGTTTTATACTAAATCACTTATAACTTTATTAACATTTTAAAATCGTAATAAGTATGCTGTGATTACTGCTATATAGTTTCATAGATATGATCATAGATATGAACTTGAAGAGTCCATTTTGTTACATTGTGAGCTTAATGACAGAAAAACCACTTAGATTACTATTACTTTGAAAAATGACGCATTTAAACAAATGTTAAATGTGTCCTAACTTTGATATGCTATCCATTATTTTTTATTCAAAGATTTAATATAGGGATGCTGGAATAATTGCTTAGTGCATTCAATGAACATTATCTTGTTTAAAAAATGCATCCCGATTTTGTAAGACAAGAACATTTTGACAATCATTTACATTTTATTTCAATTTTTATTTTTGATTGCATTTCATGTTTTCATTGTCTGCGCATTGGCAGGTCTATTTTTTCACATGTATTTCATGACCGGGTTTGTCTGACTATAACAGACCTGTGCACGTGCAAAAGATAGACCTCATAACGGACTTTCTTTTGTTTAAACAGGTCTATCCGAAAAATATAGACCTGTCACAAACAATAGAGGAGGTGTGTAAATTAAGAGCTTAACTTAAAATACATGTTAAAATTATAACTTTTTGTACAGAAGTTACGAAACATAAACATAGTAAATATTCTTTCGTTTCAGATGACTGCTTTTCACCGTCTATATCAAGATACCAGTAGTTTTGCTTATATATCGGATACACCGAGTATCACAAACCATAATGTGATACATACGATATTGTATTATAAGATACGACGAAACTCAAAAGTCAGCGAATGATTTTGAAAAATAAACATTGCCATTGAAATATTTTTAATGACGTTTCAAGTATACTGTCCCATCAACAGTATGCGCTTATTAATTCACTTCTTTCAATTTGATGTACAAAAACGATATTGGCTCATTTTCTTTCCGTGGTGCTCGTTTCGGCCACAAAATTGCACAATTTTGCCTTACTGTTTCAAAATGTTTGCGTCATTTGCTGGTTATTACTGGATATTCAATTTACTTTAAAGAAATAAATGAAACAGCTTTCTGATTAGCTGGAAACAATATAGATACTAGTACGCAAGTTGAAATGTAAATTTCCCTTGCATTTAAATAGAGAAAAAAATATTTCCAGTTACCTAAAAAACAAGTAGCCTTCACCAAGAGCTCAATAAATATTTCTTGTCACAGGTGTCGCATTCATATGTCTATTCGCCCATAAGAAGGGTTACTTTGCAACTCTTCAAAACTCTTAGTAATATTAAATTGTTTAGAGCAAATGTATATATACCGTGTTCCTGTCAGGTAACTATGCGTTAACAGTCTCAGTTTGTACACAATTTTAATATTTGTACAGCTTACTACTCATCCTGAAGTTTGGACAAAAGTATGATTATTTCGTGAATGATGTAGCAGGAATAATAGCTAATATACAACTAATATTTTCAAATAGTTGATTTCTTTCTTTATAATGATATCAGCTGTACCAACATCCTAAAGATCTTTTGACCGAATGCTTTTTACATTATTGTCTATATCATTTTGGTCTCCTTTAAAACCATAGAGCTATCTCCTTGGCGACATGACTACCTCCTTCACGACAGCACTGTATCGCAGAATAAATATCGAATACTTTCTTTAATAAATAACCCTTGATTTAAATTTAATTTGACTTCTAGACCTTAAACCTACTTGAAACGTGATCGTTATTAATCTGGATTGCTATTTAAATGAAAATTAGAGGGAAAATAATCTGTTTCTTGATGAAACGGTCCATTGCTACGCAAAATTTGCCAACTGGAAAACGCCGCTACAACTTTATTTCAAACACAAATTTGTCAACTTAAATCAAATATTATATGGTATGGTATTCTTCAAATTTCGATATTTGGTGTAGTGTTTTCAAAATTTATAAAAAATAGTCTTTACCTTTGTTGACACTAATCGCATCTTTTCGGCCCTTTCTGGCAGTCTTCGAATGATATCCGAGGACGTTTCGATTGTATTGACGACATGCACTAATTCAGAAGTAGCGATAGAGCGAAATACCGTATACCTAAAGAGATAACTCTATCGTTTACCAGGCGTGTTAAATATTACAATATATATATAGAAACTGGACGGCATTTGGAAATACCGAGACAAGAGTGACTTTTTCAACACTGTTTTCAAAATGATAACGATTCTTAATTTGCGGTAAATTTATTATTTGCGAAAAAGGTTTTGATAAAATTTGATGGTGTTGGTTTTGCTCTATTTAATCGATGAATTTCATGTATTTTTAATTTAGAAAAATATTTTCCCAACAAAGACAATGTTTTATATCTCCATGTTGCAGTCATGATTATACCTAACATAATTTTTGACTTGATTAATAAAACTCAAAATGGAAAAAAAGAACAGTGCATTGTTTGTTCATGAAATTATGTAAATTATCGATAACTATTATAAATAGGAAAAACATGTCGTAGATAAATATGTGTATGGTAGACACATTTAAATATTGATTAAATTGTGAATTTAGGGCCGGGTGCATTTATTTTCAAAATATATTGTTGTTGTTGATGATGTTGTTGTTGCCGTCGTCGTCATAAAGAAAATCTTACTCGAGTGATATACATTTGTATGGCCGTCATGTTTGTGGTACTTTGTTATTTCTAGAAAAACTAACATACAGTATCTGAACATTTGCGTAAAATTTGACTTTCAGTCGTATCTTGGAATCAGTTACAGCTCCGTGTGGTGTTTTGATTTTCAGACCAATTATTTTTGAAATTTGTTAGATTGCTTGTTTTGTTGATTTCTAGGTCAAATTTGATAAAAGGTCATCTTGTTTGAGAACTGGGTCACAGAGCTTAAAAATGGAAAATCTTATAATTCAAATGGTGACATTTTCATTAATTTGAAATTTTGAAAGTTTTGTTGTGTTCTCTATAGCACACGTTGGAATATGAGTGATCTTGTGTTCAGCCCTAATATCCGCGAAATGTGTCAGAGAGATTATTTCGGCTTATTTACCTGTAGTTTTCGATAGTTTTCCTAAAAGCAGTTGTACATGTACTGAAAAGTGAGCGCAGTGACCGTCATGGTTCTCTGGTAGTATTTTGCTTTTTTATTGATTTTATTTTACTGGAAAAGCTAATACATAGTATCTTAAAGTTTCCAATCATAACATTAGCTAAAATTCAGACTTTCATTTGTATATGGAATCAGCGACAGGTCTGTGTGTTGGACAAGTAAGTTTAAACAAATCATATACTGTTTTTCAAACATTATTTCAGTTCCATTAAAGTCTATAAAAGTAGATGTTCAGATATTTGGCTATGTAGCAGAAGTGACATCCTTGCTGACCTACTTCAATACTGAGGAAACACCAGTTGAGGCGGTGTTTACATTCCCTGTAGATGATGGCAGTGCAGTGTTTCAGTTTGAGGCTCACATTGATGGCCGTCATATTGTCGCTGAAATCCAGGAACGTGAGCAGGTTGGTTTTATACAATTTTAAATATTTTATACTCCTGATAAAAGAGAGCATGTAGTTGTTATGTTTATCTGTCCGTATCATGAAGCCCCACCTTTCGACTTCCTGGTATTCTTCACCAACCTAACCTACCATTATGACCTTTTTCCTAGGACATAATTTATTTCTTCTTATTTCAACTGACTTCCTATCCAAAATAAAAACCTTCCAGTAATCAAATTACATTTACAAACCCATTCATCATGTTTAGGAATTTTTTACTGTAATGAATCTATCAGCAGAATAGCAGTGTATAATTAGTACTGGTCTTTTACACACTTTCCGCAAGGGTAGAATCAATTGGCACCTGTAGGGTAAAGGTTAATGATAATTTTGTTTCAGAATGATATGAAATATTGTCATTTTCGCACAGTTCTTCTATATTGATAGCATATTGTTATTTATACATGTAAATGTTCTTTTATGTTTGTATGTAATGTTTTTATAATAATATAACAAAAAGTTATGTATTTTCAAGACAGAGATAATTTTCCAAAAGGATTGAGAATATTTATTAACCAGGTTTTACAATTTTGAAAATTCTTGTTATTAGATAAGTGAGTGGCGGATGTTCGGATGTCATCAAACAGTTTCTTGTTACATATTTAATTTAACTTGGTATTCAGGAATCTGATGTTGACACTCTGCCTAAGATTGCTTTTGGTCCTCCAAGGGTCATATAACTGTTACTAAAGAGGAAACATGGGTTTCCGGTCAAAAACTAGAGTAAGACTGGGAATTTTGTTATCAGCAAGGTTGTGTGAAGACCACACTCGGATGTGAGTTTGGCCTTTGGTCAATATCACTGTTGCTAAATAAAAGAAAAATATTTTAGCGTTTACTTCAGTTATGAATAAGATGCTATAATATGGTTTATAGCTCGAGTTGAGATCTCGCTTAGGATTGCTATTGCGCCCTAAGGTCAATGTAAAAGCCGCTGGTACTTAAATAGAGAAAATGGTTTGCGTTTGATAACAATAGTTTGGAATAAGATAGTGAATTCAAACTTAGTATATAGCGATAAACTGTTGCTTGAAATAGCACAATGTTTTTTGCCAGTCGATATCCAGAGTTATGAATGAGATTAAACTCAGTATAAATCAAGGAGATCTCGCTTGGGACTTTTGTTTTTCTCCCTAGTGTCAAGGTCAATATATCTGTCAAGTAATTGTTACTTAAATCGTAACAATGAGATGTTGTTATGAACTAAGTATATAGCAAGTTTGTGTAGAGAGATCTCGCTTATAATAGCGTTTAGTACCTCTTTGTTAATTGCTAAGGTCACTAACTATTTGTAAATAAAAACGGAAATAGTTGTTCACTGACAGGTAGGTATGAGATATGGTAATCAAACTTATTATAATGCAATCATAGTTGAGTCTTTATCGGGGATTCTTTTTGGACACCCTCGGGTCACAGGTTCACAGGTAAAGAAAAAAATATTAATAAATACTTGACAAAACAGTACTTGTGACAAAACAGAAATCAGATAATTCACGCCTTACCTTGACCAACAATAAAATTCCAATAGATGTCTATTTAACATATTAAATATCCTATATGTTGTAATAAAGGTTGTTACCACACTTTAGTGAAATTTTATATATGTATATTATTATGCTTCTAAAACAATTTTCAAACATCGAAGGATATGTAAAATATGTACTGAAAATATTTGTCCACATTATATGCAATCTCTAAAATATTTGCATTAATTCCTTATTGAAAAAAATTGACTAAGACTTTATGGAAAATGAATTTCTAATTACCTTCCATTAGTAACATGAAATGTAAATTCGGTAATATTTAATAATTTAATATTCGGTAAAATAATGCTTTTGGAACTTACAATATTGATAAATCATCAATTGAGCATTATATTCATAATATTAAACCATAAAAATTTGAGTTACAGGATCTTTTGTCTAGAATTATTTTAGAGGGTAATATTTTAATATATTACTTATAAAAATATGTTTGCTTCTTTATGAGTGTTTTAAAAATGTTTTATCCGAAACAATTTTAAATATATACACTAAATTCTGTTATTTATATTTTCGTATTGCCATGGAGCATATTGTAAGTTATCGATATTCTATAAGCGCGGTGATGTGTTGTACATATCTATATCAAAATAATAGTAAAAATGATGTTTAGGAGCACTTATTATGTTCCTTTTAAATATAAATATATTAAATATTAAATATAGCAACAATTTAAATGTATAAAGAATAAAGTGTTGCATTTTCTTTGCTAATTATATTTGTGTTTTCTTGTATATCTAATGAATGTAATAACAAAGGAGAAAATAAGTACATCTGACAATATGATATTTTTATGTTATTGTTAAAAAGTTATATGCAGATAATCCTGTACATTGATTTGTAGTGCTTTACATTTTATCTCAGGCTCAACTGACTTATGACGATGCTGTTCAAAGTGGAAAAACAGCAATGCTGCTAAAAGAAGACAGTTCTGCCGGGGATATCTTCAGTTGTATGCTTGGTAATCTACCAGCTAAAACTGAGGCATCATTGGTGATGAAATATGTGATTGAGTTACCACAAGAACCTGATGGTCAACTAAGATTCACACTCCCTACTGTACTTAATCCAAGATACTCTCCAGGTAGAAGTATATTAATTAAAGCAGTATATTTGCTTTACCCCTCAGTCTGCTGGAACCTAAGTGATCGGCCAACATCGAGCCAAGCCAGCATGCCCGTCCATGCAGTCTGACCAGGTGGTAAGCTCAGTTAACGTTTTATATGCCCGATGACCAAAGTGGCATAAAAGATGCTCTGTCTTTTGACTATCGAATACTATAATTGAGCAAGGGGCAAGTGCCTCTTTATTAAACAGAAAAAAAATATTAAAGAAAAGAAAAACAATAAAAGAAAAAAAGAAATGGTCCTGTATCAGATTTCGGTCGCGCGTCCGTCCGCTTTGCGTTAGACAATCGTAGACAATTGGTTACCGCAGGGTTACTTTTGAAGGATTTCAAAGATTGTGTTTATATTTGGAATGAAAGTATGATATATTCATATCGAAACACAAGTTAAGATCGAGAGTTATGCCCCCTCTTGACCAATTATTTGTTAATGCAGAATTTATTTTGAAAGATTCCATTGTTTGTCTTTATATTTGACTTGTAAGAATGTCATGTCAAAGCACAGGTTAAGTTCGATTTTCGCAACTCTGTTATTATTGACAGAATTATGCCCATTTCAAAGAAAATTTTCTTTTAAATTATTGGGTAACGCAGGATAACTTTGAAGGATTTCAATGATTGTGTTTATATTTGGCCCGTAAGAATGCGTTATCAAAACACAGGTTGAGATCGATTTTTGCAGCTATCATTTAATCAGTGATTAGACTTAATATAAGCCCATTTTAACCAAATTATCTGTAAAATTACTGTTATCTGCATGGTAACTTTTGAGGGATATTGTTTAACGATGTGTAAATTGTTAATGTTGCATCTTTGCCGACAGCATCTTGATTTGTTAAAAAAGCGAAATGAAAGGAAAAAAACGACATACATGCTTTATAAAAGATGTATTTATTTTCATTTTAGGTATCAACAGCAAAATGCAATATTTGTACTTGAATTTATCGAAACAGAATTCATACCGCTTTCCCCATTTTTTATCCTAACAGTAGTCCAAGCGTTATCGATAATAAATAGATTACGCGCAAAGCAGATACAAATTGCTAAAGCAACGGTGTCCTATTTCGTCCACAGATGTTTTCCAGTAACACGCGATAATTTTCGCCTCAAAGGGCAAAATTAAGCTGTAAATAAACATGTCTTAAATTTCGCCAGTCTCTCGAGCGCCCTTTTCTTGAGAACAGGGAAACAGGTACTAGCGAAATTTGAAAAGTTCGCCTCGATAATTATCGTGCTAATTTTAGTATGTTGTGTGATCTAAAGGCTAAAAATCACAAAAAGGGTATCGTAATTAAACACGAGATAATAATAACCTCTAAAAAGCGAAATTTTAACTGAATTTCGCATGTTTCGTATGCTTGGTTTTTGTAATACTACATCATTGCGTATAGCTAACGGTAGAATTGGTGATACCAGTTCAACCAACGATAATGTAGTTCAACTGACTATTTGGTTTTGAATGATAATGATTGTAAGCGGATTAATACATTTCAATGTTACCGTTTAACGAATACAGTGATCATGCACCACTCTTCTTTGAAATTACTATTAATTCTCTGATAAGTTATCAAAATATAAATGATTATGAAAATACCTCGGAGTATAAAAGGTCAGATGATCACAAGACAAACTTTAGACGTGATATCATTTCAAAGCTTCCCGAGTTTAATACAGTTTTACTCAGTATCATTACATTAGAGAGCCTTTCTATTGATAATTTAGTTGATGTTTTTTCCTCGTACTTTAAAAATTCGCGGATATCATGCAATATGCATGCTACATCATGTAATAAAGAGTGGTTTGATCGCGAGTGTGTAGAATAAAAGAAACTGTATATTTTAGCGCTTAATTCATTTAATGGAAACAAATAAATAGATAACAGACAATTACTTTTTGAGCATAAACGTTCTTATAAACTTTTAATGCGAAAGAAAAAAAAGAAGAGTTTTTCAGACTAAAAAGTCGCGCGAATTATGCGAACTTCGTAAATCTAAACCAAAGCAATTTTGGACTCATTTTAAGTCTAAACTTCAAAATTGTTCAAACGATGTAAAACCTGAAGAATTTCGTGAGTATTTTTCTAGTTTGTTCGATGATATAAGATCTACACGTATAGAAGATGTAGAAATTTTATCTTTGAAACAGACTTTAATATAAATAATCCATCTTTTGAATGCCTGAATACGCCTATTACGTCTAATGAAATACTAATGGCAATTAAAGATCTTAAGCGAAATAAGTCACCATGTCTTGCCGATAATTTACTAAATGAGTCTTTCATTGAGCCGTCCGACATATTTATCGGCCATATCACAGACTGTTATAACACTATATTTCATTCCGGTCATTTCTAATCGTATGGTCTTATGGTTATATCGTACCATTATATAAAAAAGGGAAATAAGATGGTACAGAATAATTAGAGAGGTATAACATTAGTTAGCAATGTTGGTAAACTATTTACAAAGGTATTAACAAAACTGGTTGAAAATTGGGCGCGTGATATCAATATACAGTCGGACGCACAATTCGGTTTTCGTTCAGGTGTAAGCACCGTTGATGCAATTTTTGTTTTGCATTCTTTAGTGGAATGAATACTATCCCAAAATTCACGTCTTTATTGTTGTTTTATAGACTTTAAAAAAAGCTTTCAATTCAATCTATCGTTATGCTCTTTGGTATAAACTTTTTAATCTTGGACTAGATGGTAAATTGATCAGGATTTTTAGAGATATGTACTCTTCGGTGTCTTCCTGTGTTAAGCACTGTTATACTTTGTCAGACTTTATTGATATATCGATTGGTCTAAGACAGGGCCAAAATAATTCACCGACTTTGTCTGCTTTATTTCTGGAAGATCTGGAACAAAACTTAAGGAATGATGATAATTATAACGATAAGGGTTTCACTTTTTATGATATATGTATCATTATTTTACTGTTTGTCGACGATATGGTTATATTTGGAATGTCAATTTAAGAATTGCAAGCAATCGAATCTAAATAATTTAAAGTTTTATTGTGATAAATAGGGCCTCGAGGTCAACACAGATAAAACTAAAACAATTATTTTAAGGAAGAGGGGAAGCATCAGAGAAAATGAAAAATGGTCATACGATAATACTTTATTAGAGACTGTTGATAACTTCAACTATTTGGGTGTAGTTTTTAATTATACGGGGTCTTTTCAACTTCATAATCAGTATGCTATAGGAAAAGCTATGAGGACCCAAAATGTTCTACTTCTTAATATTAACAAATATGATGTGACCCCTTCCGGTTGACTCCAACTCTTTGATGCATTTGTTGCCTCATAATTAAATTATTCTTGTGCAATATGGGGTTTTACAAAATCTAAAGGATATAGAAAAAATTCACTTAAAATTTTGCACTCATTGTTAGGCGTTAAACACAGTACATATACTGCAGCAGTTTATTCGGAGTTAGGCCGACGTCCTCTTCATGTTCAAAGATATGTTCAAATGATAAGATTCTGGTTACATATTCTTCATTCAAATAATTATATCTTAAAGTCTGCTTTTTTAAACATCAATTAGTCTTCATGATAATGGTTATAACTCCTGGGCAGCTAAGGTTCATTCTATTTTAAATGAATATGGATTCACAGATGTATGGTTCAACCCAATGCAATACAGTCCAAAACAGTTTGTTGAAATATTCAAACGTAGATAAGTTGATTGTTTTATACAAAAGGTAAATGCCGACATTCAGTCTAGTTAACTTTTGTCTAATCTGTACATGTATGTACATTTGATTGACAAATTTGAACCTGCATATTATCTTGAGAATTTATTCATTAAAACCCACAGACAAAGTTTATCTCGTATTAGGTTATCTTCTCATAAATTAAAGATAGAGGTAGAGAGATATGGTCCTAATAGACATCGACGTTCTGAAAGAAAATGTGAATTATGTGATCTTCAAGAAATTGAGGATGAATTTCATTTTATTATCATTTGCAATTGTTACACTGCATTACGTAGGGAGTTCATTAAGCCATGTTTATACAGAAGGCCGAGTATATTTATTTGCAGCTTTTAAAGTTACTGTAACAAAAAAAAGATTCGAAATAATTGGACTTTCTAAATACATCATCTTTGCTACGAAGCGTCGATAAAACCTAATTGATATTACGATTAAAAAAAACTATTATATTAGTATGCGCATGATAATTTTGCTCATTAAAAGTGGCAGTATGGTATTTATCATGTATTTTGAATCGTTAATTCACTACATATCAGATATATGAAAGTCATTTTTGCAATGTATTTACAATGCAAACTTTGTATTGTTTAAATATGGATTTAAGAACCTTCTCAACGAAATTTCGCTATAGTAGAAGATCCAAAAATCTATAAGAAAATTGCTTTATTAAAAATGTATAAAGTAGATAATAAAAAAAAACAAAATAATGATATGATTTTAATCAATGATGGTGATAATCTCAATCAATATATGGTATTACAAAAAACAAAATTACGTCAATACGAACTGGCTAGTATATCAACATCATTAATTGAAGATGTTAAATTAAAGTTAGTTTTTCCTAAAGCAATCACTAATCTTTGGTTGTTTCGATGGTAAAGTCAAGCCATGGCGATCTCAACATTGTGCAGATTGTGAAATGCGTCCTCCGGAATCTCCTTGTTTTTTTTCTCTTTTTTTTCAAAGAAAGACCGTATTGTCGAAACTGAGGCTAAAACATCTTCTTTAGTAACGTCGACGAATGGGCCGTATCAATATCGTCGTCGTCCTCACTATCGCTGAGCGTACAAGGCGACCGTGAAGGTAGCTGGAGATCAGAAATTATTTCATCATCCGTCATTTCTTCTGTAGCCACAACACTGACGTCAAGGTCAACAACATCAAACAATGTAACCTAGGCATATATATTTAAAATTGATAAAAAATGACGTAAAAAGCTTTTAACTTGGCGTTAAGAGTGCTAAAAATTGTCTACAGTACACATCACCTACATGTACAATACACTTTTTTATTAATGATCCGTATTAACTAAATCTTAAGTATTCAACAACTTTACTTTCGTAAGAAACTGATAAAAGATTTTACTACATGCATTATCTTGACAAATTGTTATCAAACAAACCTCTGTCTGCGTTTTTCTGCACAACATTGCAAGTGGTAACGACTCTTGGTAGCCTTCCATCAACAACTCCTGCTTCACCACATATGGTTTTAGAAACTATGCCATGTCTCATCTTGAATTGGTCTATCCAACCACGATTTGGCATGAAACAAGTCCCATTTTGTGAACAAGGTCCGAACATTTGCCCAACAATATCTGCCCAGAAAAAGGTAAATTCTGAGCTCGAGCTCCTTTAAACCAACTGAAAAGGGCCTTCTCGATGCCCTCATAATTTCCAGAGGGGGTGTCTCTTTATGCTAGGCGAGAGCGAGGATGCTTGGTATGACTCACGCACGTTTTTCTTTCCAATTTCTTATGATTGTCGATAAAGTGCTAGGCGTATTCCAAATTTTTCAGCGATATCCTTTTTCTTTAAACCTTTTAGAACTTCACTTAAAATTTCAAATTTTGTCTCCAAATTAATAGCTTTCGTTTTAAACCTCTATCCATTTTAAATCAAATAATCACAATAAAAACTGATACACACGTAGGTCTAGAAATAAATCAGCTCAAGTCACATTTCATGGGAATGTTTATACTTTTAACAATCGAATTATTATAATGCCTTTTAAACATCTTTTAAAACTTGTCACGAAAAGATATCAAGCCCTCTTTTCATCGCATGATCAATAGAGATGTTATAATTAACACCTGGAGGCAGTCAGTCTTCTCTTTGTTGTACTGTCAAAAATCGATTTCGCTATAACTGTGCTGATTTACGTTAAAATATGTATCACGAGACCTCAGAATCCTTACGTTATAACCGTTTTTTTTTCGCTGTATCCATATTCGTTCTAAGCATGTAAGGAGCCATATAAATAAAGAAAGGTTAAATTCGGGGAATTGATTTCCTTTCGATATAACCATTTTTTCGTTTTAAACGTTTATTGAGCTTCGCTGTATATACTTTTGTTTAACAATGTTTGTTTTCAATATAATCGTACCATGACTTATGATTTAATATGTATTACGTGCTTTGTAATATGAATATGTACAAATATGTATACGTCAATAAATTATATCTATCTATTAAATTTTTTTAGTCTCTCGTGCGATAATTATCCCCCATCAACGCGATAAATATCGCGTGAGTAACACAACATACGAAAAATAAGACGATAATTATCGAGTTGAAATTGTTGAATTTCGTTAGCATAAATGTCCCTGGTCTATTGGAAAGGCAATGATGATCGTTTGACAGACTACCAAAAATTTAAGATATGCGAAATTAAGTATCAAATTTCGCCTTTTAGATGCAACAATTATCGCAAGTTTGCTAGCGGAAATTTTGTTGGCGAAATAGGACTTACATGTTTAAATATTATTTCAAGATAAATAAATCACAAAGGTATTTAGAAGAACCTTACTAAGCAAAATATCTCTATTTAGCTATTTTTGTGATAATTTGTCAAGTTGTCGAATAATGCAAACGTCCTCTTTTGGAGATGACACCTGTACCTGATTTATACTATTAATATTTTGTGATTACAGAGGCAGTGAGTTTTTCACACTCGAAAAATAGATAGCATGTTTCTTTTTTTTTCATTTCAAAAGTGATTTGGGAAAACTTTAAAAATTTGAATGGTGAAATAAAAAATTATAATATTAATTAGATTTTTGCGTTTGTTTTATAAATAGGCGGAGAAGTTGCTGCTGAGGGTGCCACATATGTTCCACCATCTAAAGTACCGTATGAATTTAGCTTGATTGCTACAATTAAAGGTTACCATAAAGTAACCTCAGTCACCTCAGAAACAATCTCATTAAATGTCCATTTTGAGGAGAACAAGAAGATAGCAAAGGTGAGTGAAAATTGTGGTGAATAAATTAAACTTCCCGCAGATCTGTAACATATTATCTTTGATATAGACTGATATGATAACAAAAGAAGAAAGTATACAGTTTGAATTAGCAAGGCATGACACATTTTGAAGACGGAAATAAAAAAAAAGTATTGTCTATATTTCATTGACTAAATAGTACCGTATGAATGAGACTTTGAAGTTTGAAGTCTCGGCAACAATTTTTGTATATTGACATTAAAGTACCGTGTATATTTGTTTTAACTGTAAAAACAAGTTTGAGCATATATCTTTCTTAATTTAACAGATTAAATGAAAACAATATGAAAAGACAGACCGTTTTCAAAGTTCATTGACATAAACAGACTTTCCGAATAAACCTAGTATAACTTTATCTGTCCAAATATGAATTAAACTACAACCTAAAATTTCATACTGTCATTTCTGAGATGCAACTTAACACTTACAGACCAGCATTTGCTGCTTGAATAATTTGCCAAATCTCTTTATATTCATAAACTTGTTATGCAATTGAATCAATATCGATAATAAAAATTACATTCATTAGATATGTACGAAAGACCGGTGGGGAATTTCAACGTTTTGAATACTCAGTTCTATTTTTGTGAATTCAAGATTTTAGCCTCACGTACCAATTAACGATTTCGACTTCAAGAATAAACGACTTTAACTTCAAAAATTCACGATTTCAACTTCCTGAAGATGACATCGTGAATTAGTGATGTTGAAATCGTGAGTTTGTGAAGTTGAAATCATGAATTCATGACGTTAAAATCGTGAACCAATTATGTTGGAATCGTGAATTCATGGAACTGAAATCGTGAATTCTTGAATTACGTATGCTGAAATCGTGGAAGTTAAAATTTTGAATTTACGGGAATGAAATTCATGAAGTTGGAATATCCCCACCGGCCTCTTGTAGATATGATAAATCTGCTACTGTTCATCTATAATCAACGCAATCCTCTCTAGACAGGTGTCTTACCATTATTTGTCACTAGAGCAATTTGTTTTAACTTTTGGAAAGTTTGAAAAGTTACAATACCTTGATTTGCTTAAACTTAATAAAACCACATTACTCTTGTCAAGCATCTTGTGAAAATTGGCCGTTGGTGCTATTAACTTGTTATTTGAGAAAGTGGCACTGTCAATAAAACACAAACTGTTTTGTAGGTTACCTTTTTATTACATGTAAGTATTGGTGATGCTTTAACTTGTTTACTTTTTAAGTTATGATTATATACCAGGTAAGCCTTGGTGATGATTTCAAGTTTGACCACGATCTTAGATTTGTTGTGCAGTATGAGTCACCTTATTCTCCTCAGATTGTCCTTGAAGACGGAAATCCAGATGCCGGTGAGAAACTTATGAAATACATTTAATTTAATATGTTAGTGAAAGACGGGGACTTGACCGGTTCCCCAAAAGTAGTTTTTACAGTAAAGCCGGGTCTGTTATCCCGGGTTTTTTGATAAAAACCCAAAATCTAATATATTGCTAAGTTTTTTTAATTTTTTAATATTGAAAACAATTTTTTCTTTTTTAAAAAATTTTAAACTCATTCCCAAGCCTGATTCACGTTTTATACAGTAATATACAGTGTTGATATGGCTTCTCATTTTAAAGATCCCCCAAAGAATGCTGCAACTGTTTACAAAGAAACATGCTTAAACTTAAAGGTCATGGCGAGTGATTGAAAATGCCTTTTTTGTCATATAGTTTTATCAAATACAGCTAGTGTATGTGTTCGGTCCATTAGTTTTGTATGCTAAGTCTTCAAAATAAATACACATGATCATCTTAAATAATGTTTGCAAGACATATGTTCCGTACGTCAAGGTCATGTTTGTAGGTAAAATGTCAAATACTCTCAGGCTTACAACTTATTCATTTTACTTGGATTTTCAAAATATGTTAGATATATCTACACCGAAGTCAGATGATGTGTTATTCTGAAGACAGATGTCTGCACCTCCAAGGGTTCATCTGTAAATCAAAAGGCAATTCTCTTTTCTTTATATTTTTTGATTCCTTGATGTATTTTCAATTGCCAGTTTCTTCTACAATATGTTTAATTTGCTTTTCTTCTTTTAAAGGTTGTCTGTTAAGGAGAATATTAAGTTTCAGTTTTCACCCAAAAGCCCTTTAAAATTTAAATCCTTGTTTAGTAGATCTATTTAAATATAGCCTTAGATATCTTTTACTTGTAAGCAAAATAATAATATTTTCATACTTTGGACAAAAATATTTTTTTGTTAAAGGGTTTAAAAAAAAAATTTTTTTATAATAAACATTTTTAAGGGTTTGCTTCACTAATGCAACAAAAATTTTATATGCGTTTAAAAGGGTAAATTTTGGGATAATATTATGGTTTTAAAATTGTGCTTTTTTTTAAAATTAAATTTTTTAATGAACATTCCCCAATTGGGTTTAAACAAAAGTTGACTTTTAAATTTAAATCTAAAAATTTTTTATGAACGGGCCGTATTTTCAAATGCAAAAAGAAGCTCTTTTTCTTTTCCTGAAAAGGGTTTGCCAAGCAATGTTACTTCAACATTAATTCAGTTTTTTGGGTCACCTACTATTTTTGTTCTCAAGGTTTTTAAGGGTTATTAAGAAAAGTAAAATTTCCAGAGGTGTTTTTTTGCGTGTAAAGGGGAAATGCAATTAAATCCGTAAATGGTATTTTTCTACACACTTCAAGAGTTATTTTTCATTATTATGCAATGTAGGCCTTTGCCAGTTGAAAGATATAACAGTCGTTCAGTCTGCACGAACATTTGATTTTACTTTTTGTTTGACAAACCTTTCCCATGGGCAAAAATGGAAATCCAGAATATTAAGTTCAGAGCAGTCATAAAGTTCCCCACAAAAGAAATCCATCGCCGCAAGAGTGTTGTTGGTAAAAGGAACCCCGACGTAATTTCAAATCGTGACTAAACTGTCAGTAGTTCCTTAGAAGAAAGACACAAGAAAGGGGCGCCCTGGGTGAAAGTAATTTAGGGAAAAATTGGGTCAGCAAAATCGTCAGCAAAGGGGTGATCAAGTCAAAAAACAGTAAAAGGGAAAAAGGGTTTAACCCAAACCAGAACTTCCACAGGCCCCTTTTTAACAAGAGACAAAACTTTGGCTTCGCCACTGGGAGCAATATATCAAAAAAGATTCTTTGCAATGAAGGCGCACTGGCTCCTACCAATCGTAGATATTTTCATTTTTGTACCTAACAATCGACCGGCAAGCTTATGATTATGATGACAACATGATTTGGGACTAAAAAAGATATATTGATTGATCTTAAGTATGTTTGTTCTTCAATTACAGGAGAATGCTATGAGATACTGAAGATGTAGTATTGAAGCCTCTGAGGGATGACTATTTTTCCAGTGTTTTTATTTTATATTTTACTACAGCAAATGTCAAGTGCCGTGTGGGAGCAGACAAAAAGTTGGCTTAAATATAATAATTCTTGTACAATATTTCATCATATGTAAATGTATAAGAAACTTGCTGTTGTTTGGAGCAACATATCTCGTATCAATAAACATTTTATTATTGTCACTGTTACTATCTAAATGTCATTAAACAATTAGGCTTGCAATTTAAAGAACACAGTAGG
The DNA here is from genome assembly GCF_026571515.1 of Ruditapes philippinarum. Taxonomy (NCBI): domain Eukaryota; kingdom Metazoa; phylum Mollusca; class Bivalvia; order Venerida; family Veneridae; genus Ruditapes; species Ruditapes philippinarum. The sequence goes on from NW_026865149.1 coordinate 35,783, forward strand.
GAGAAGAAAGCCGCTTGTGTGCTTTCGTGCATGATAAAACCCCCGTGCATAAGGCCGGATTTGCAAAAGCGACTATTCGTAAGTAAAATGCAAGTTTGAGCAGTTAAATCGCCCACCAAACCTTGCCCGAAGTTTAGAAGTTTGAAGTCCAACATTTGGAACGAGGTTTTGGGACGATGATGAGTTTATGGCTGGTACAGAGGCTTATTTTGGAGACCAAACAGACGACTTTTATTTCAAAAGCACTATCTGCTTAAAATAAAAAGTCGGCCTCATGCATGGACGTACATTTAAGTAAATCACGTATTTTGTATTCGTTTATTGGTAAATGTCTCTGCTACTGGCTGTAATATAATGAAAACAGTATGCCACATTTTACTGAAATGTATCATCAACATTATAATACTGCATGCTCCTGATGTCAATTTTCACTAGACTTTTATCAATATAAGAGTCATCCACATTTATAAACAGAGATGTAGCAAGGCTATAGCTTAATTTTTGTTGTGATAAAAAAAGGACATATGCAGTATCATAAATTCGTGTAATATAGTCAATTGTCAGGTAATTAAGCTGTGTTTTAATTGTTGCTTGCTCTATAATCTTTTATATATTTATATAGCATAACCAGTAATACACGAAGAATCTTGCAAAAATGTTTTATGCCAAAAGCTAACCTGTTTTTCATGATTTACGTCAGGTATAAAAATGTAATATATGAATTTCATCTGCACATTTTATATTATTTTGTCAATATATATGCAGTCTAATATCATTCAATGCATTAATGCAGTTCAGGTGTAGGCAAATCACGTAAACAGGTCACGTTTTGTTATTGTGACCAGAGTTCAGGTTGTGTTCTTTCTTTTGAAAATTTAATAAGATTGTTGTGTGTGATACTGTACACCGAATCACACAAATTACTGTATAAACATCCGATTAATCTAGCGCAAGTAAATCTTACTCAATGTGCTATATAATTTATCTTACGATTGTCATACTTAAAAAATGTAGCTGAATTTGTGCTTTTATAAAGTGAATTCAGATCTTTGTCTGAATTTCATTTGATCTCTTTATTATGCATCAAAATCTTTAACTTTCAACTTGGGTGATTCCAGTAGAACCCTTAAGATATGTTGTCTGCTTTTTAAATTTGTCTGTTGACGTCTTGTCGGTGATGTACAGGCTTCATAACCTCTTATCTCATTTCAAAATTCCATTTAATTAGTTCTGTCTATTGCTTTCTCGTTAAGGGCACACACATCATTTTAGTAGGGGACAATATACGCCGCTTTTCATGGAATGACACTTCTTTGTCACATTGAAGGCTCCATGATAACCGCCGTATGAACACATCTGCGGATGTTTCTAAATTCAAAATTTCCCCATTTTCGTGTTGAAACGTTGTATTCTTCTTAAGCCTGTGCTAGGGTGGTGGACGGTAACTTGCACTTTCCAATACCGTCCATGAAAAGGCTCAATTAAATCGACCCTGAAACATTTTCTATTGAGCCGTGTTGGGCTTCTTTCTGTATTTCTGTATTTTACTTATTCTTGATTGGTAGGGTTTGAGAGCTTGTAATGTTTTGGGGATGTGAGAAATTAGGTCTAATGAGGTCGAAAGGCATATATTTGTATACATATTATAGTTTTACTCCCAGAGAGCAATTTTGATGTAAATGTTACCTTGTTTCACGAAATGTTTGTTTGAATGGAGGTTATCAGTGGAGTGAAGCCATACTTTTTTAAACTTTAAGTTAACCGGAATGAAAATAATTCTCAGGGATTTTCATATAAACTTATGAGGTAATTAGATTATGAAGTAAATTAAGACTTAACTATTTGCAGTGGCAGCCAAAAGTACACAGAGTCAAGTTTAATTGAAGCTATCAGAGCGCAAGAATTGATGAATGCTGACATGGGTGGAACAGAAATTCTCCAGCCTTTAGAACATGTCTTTAATAAAAATCCTATACCTTCACATCCACGACGGGTAAGTTGTTAAATAGACTTTTGAGGTGTAAATTTATTCTTGTCATGTTTCTCTTTTTATACTTTAAAATACTTTACTTGGATTTTTACTATTAAATATTTTGTTATTTAGGGTAAATATAAATTTATCTTCTTTTTCATAGGAAAAAAAATCTTCATTTATTGGCAAGTATCTTAGATAAATGTAATGTAAGTACTTTGCAGCTTCATTCACACTTGGTTTGAATTTGATGTTGATTTTTACCTGGGTGATAGGTGTGGTGTGTGTATGTATAAGTATTTAAATTATCAACTCCTGGACCAGAATTTTTTAAAGTGTTCGTTATATCAAGCATTGTCGGGGAGTATCCTTTAGTAACTTAGTATCACAGATATGTCTTGTCTTAAGTTGTATGAATTAATATAAACATTATTTTGTATATCTTACGCTTTTGAATGATGTATGCATGTTAAAAAATGTATAAATATTTTTCAGGTTTTTGTTCTAACAGATGGGCAAGTAGACAACACAGATGCAGTAATCGGATTGGTCAGAAAAGAATCCATAAACACAAGTACAAGGTACTTTATAACATTGTTCTTAACAAATATTTATTCAAATTGACATTATTCAGTAGACTCCTAGTGAATAAATAGAGGATATTTGTTTAGTTCAGTGTAAGATCGGAAAAACCACCGAAAAGCATGTAATAAATTACTTTTATTTCATAAACTTTATTAACTGAAGATGCGGAAATGTTTTAAATCCATAACCTTTAAGGACATGCCATCTGTGTGGACTTGTCTATGAGCGAATAATGCGCTATGAATGGTTTGATTCCTCTTTTGCCATGAAATATTTGCATACACAGTACACGTAAAGAGCAGTAACAAGTATATTTGCAAATAAGCACCTGTAAGTAATGTAGCGCCAAATTTATAACATTAACAACATTCACCTGGCCACAAAATGTTAAATGCAGTCAATGTCGAATAAGGACATAAAATATACTATTTCTTATTCATCCATATGGAAAAAGAATGATATCTTGGAAACATTAATCATTTGGAAATTAAGCACTCAGAAAAAACATCTAAGTCTATAATTTTTACGCAGTGATCAGCGTTTTAAAAATAGAGTCCACTAATTGCATAAACTTTAGTTATCTATAAATGTTTAAATCAATGAAATTGTCAAACAAATTTTAAAATGTTCAGAGAGTATTTTTTTCATTTGAGAGAAATATATACCATATTTCACGAAAACGAAAAATAACCTTTTTATTTAATTTCATTTTCAAAGAAAAATTGTGACGAATAACCTTGCTTGCTACGCAAGTGCAATTGTACAGGGCACAGTAATGTATTGCTTTGTCTTTTTTTGCACGCGCTGTTTGACGCTACATTATGACGTCACGTAAACAACTCTTTAAACGTCTGTACAGCGGTTATGACTGAATTATAGATTGGTGTTTGGATTTATTTTCTTAGACCATTGTCTATCATTCTAGACAGTTTTCAAGACAAAATTCATCAAAAAGTTGTTTTTCATTTATCTTTTTTTCAAACACTTTTATATTTATATTTCATATTCATTTTTAACAAATATGAAATATTTTTGACTGATATAGCACCTTATTTAATGGGTAAAATTACATAAAGTATTTTATTTCGTATCGCAATGTTTCTTAGAAACAGATTGACAATATGGTCAACCATCTGAATGTAGGTATCCTTGTGGCACTGAAACACCCTACACTTCCTGTTAAGAGTTCATATATTAGTGCCAACAGCACAGAAATTTTGAATCACTTGATTTCTTACATTCTCTCACTTTTTATTTGAATACTAAGGCTTCAATGACGACGTGGTTAGCTGTATTACATACACTGGTAGAAATGATGTTGTGTATCTATATTCTCCCTATTGCTTTCTCTATTTCTATAATTTCAACGATTTCTTTTTGCATAAATCAGGAAACGTTCAATTTCCAATACTATGCTTCTTTCATTACGTCTGGCTTCTGGTTAAGGTCTCTTATTTATATCAATAAGTTGCGATAATCCGATCTTTCACCTAATGTATCTAAACCTTGAACATTTGTATCGAGCCATTCCGAAAACTTAAATAGTTCTTGAATTTCGTCCGCTGATGTTACATCCCGTGTAAATTACATATTCCAACAGTGTTGTTCTATCAGTCACAACAATGAAATAAAAAGACGTTTTGCGTTGGTTGTCTATGCACAGTTGCGATACAAATGCTGACAATACAGGCAAACTTAAAATTGCCTTTCTTAGGGTCTGTTAGCAGGAATAAATCATTGAAAATATATGAAATGAAGAATTTTATTCTTGATAGAAAATTAAATGAAGAATTTTATTTTTAAAATAAAACAATCATTTTATAAAATGTTTAGTGATTATCTAAATCTTTGAACTTTGATATCATCATAAAAATATGATATTGTATTTTAATGCATAAGAAGCGACAATACACCAAACAGTTAATACAAGATCAAATTGTTTCATGTGACATTAAAACACACACTCAGCTGAAAACCATTTAGAAGTGGTATGGTGTAACATCACATAGGTAAACAGCAGTCTTTCAGTATAATAAAGGCCACAGTTAGACTAGACAATTTTGGTTTCATTACTCTAGAAAGATGGCAACTACCATACTTTTTTAAAACAGTAAAAGTAGTCAGAATGTTTAAAATATTTCAGAGTATTCACTCTTGGTATAGGCCATGGTGTATCAACAGCCCTGATTGATGGTATTGCAAGAAATGGTGGAGGGAAGTCAGAATTTATAAGTGGTGAAGATCGTATACAGCCCAAGGTAAATGAAGTTTCTTTTCCTGCTAAGTGCAGCTAGAAATAAACTGGATTTCTGTATTGCAAAGCAAAAAATGTTTTGACTGTATGGAAATACAAATAAAATAGAGAGAAAAATGAATCTCAAAAGAACGCAATCAACAACAAAATTAAACATGTTGCTCGGTTGATTGAGCGTCCACGTCCCCTAGCACCGGGTCAACCATAATTCAACATTTAATAATTGTAATGGTGAAATTTTGAATTACAGTTTTGCCGTTTTGGGCATTCTTTAGGATTTTGTTTCTTCTATTTCGCTGTGTTATGTTAGAGATGCACACATTGATTGCCGTCCTTCCATGTTGATCATTGTGTTTGAGAAATATTGCATGGATACATTCCTATATACAATCTTTTATAAACAATGTTTCAATAGAAATAGCGTCATTATCCTGTGCCTGCCTACATAAAATGGTAAAAAATGATGTGTTCAATAAGTTCTGCACATTAGGCTTTCAAAATATTGGAAAAAATATATCAAATAAAAAGTTGTGTTAGCAAATACTATAGCTTGCCGATACATTTTCAGTTTGGTTTGCATAAGTGCATTAATCGGAATTTCTTTGATTTTTAACTGGAAATATATGTAAAATTTTAGATGTTTCGAAACAACTATCTTCTTCTGATGTGTTCGCCTTTAGAAACAAAGAAAATTCGAGTGTATGGTACTTGTTCTTGTATCCCTAGAGGATTTGAGAATATCTATATTATTTATATTTTAATTGGTGCTAGATAAATTATGTGGTAGATTAATGATTACTGCATTTATTCAAGATATATCTACTTGTACAGGTGATATCATTATTGAAGCGTGCGATGCAGCCTGCTATCACAGATATCTCACTAGATTGGGATCTACCTCCAGGTATCACACCCGTGTCCATACCTACTAAACTTCCAAATATCTTATCTGCTGGTGAACGACTCACATTATTTGCTGTCCTACAGAATGTTGATAGAAATGTAAGTCTCCTAAAAGAAGAGTTTTTTTCTGATTTTATCTAGTATATGTAGCTTTTAGGAGGTTGGTTTTACACCTTTGCACGTTTTTTATCACCACTGCGACGGGCAGTGATCTTAAGGCCCACAATAGGGATTTGTTTTGAGTTTTATATCGCATTATCTATTTCTCTCAGGGTAACTTATTACCGACGTCATTTGTATTAATTTATAAATATATAAACAATTTTATTTTTTGTTTGCTTAAACCTTAAGTAGATAATAAGCTGTAATTTCTATTTCAGGCAAGTTATGCACCCAGTACAGTGACGTTGAAAGGTGTAAAAGATGGAAATGCTGTTTCTTATAGTTTGACCTTCACCTTGTGTGAAGCAGACAATATAAATGCATCTGCTGCAGTTCATCGCTTAGCAACTAAGCTGCAAATAAAGCTTCTACAGGATCAGGATGCGGAATCTGCTGCACAACGTTTGCAGTTTTTCTTTTTTTCTAGACAAATAAGAATATTGCATTGGATTTCCATGTCAACATTTAAGATTTAAACTTTACTTTTTGAGGAAAAAGCGCAGCTATTGTCAGGAGCCATTTTCCTTCATTTGCGTTGGTTCACGTTTTAGGCCTAATTTTTGCTAATTTTCTTTACTAAAATACTGACGAAGCTGTTTTACTAAATCTATTATGTGGATGCACCCTTATAAGTTCTACCTCCTACACCTATTTTTAGATCAAAAGTCAATGTCACTTTGTCCTGTGATAACAAAAAATGCAACTGGTCATTGAAGTATGTACATTGACATGGCATCTTAAAACTTGTTTATATGATACGCCTCAATGAGCTGTACCTGACATTAATCTATAGGTTAAAAGATCAATATAATAATATATGATAAACAAGATCAACAAGGAAAGGTGGCGTTCAATTAACGCAAGCCCCACACGACTCAGCAACAAGGACGAGCGGTCAGGAGTCCAGAATGACCTCAAACAAAAACAGGACTGGGCACAAGACAGAGTACGGACAGACACTTACCATTAAATCAAAATGTATTGCCCTTGGAACTTTCAACGTTGTAAGTAGGTGCACCTTAATGAATTATATCTGCCGCATTCATTTTCAGACCGAACGTAAAAAGGCTTATGTCACTAGGTCCTGAATAAACCAAATAAAACTGATCATAAGACAAGTGTGCAATTGCTTAAGAACTTAAAACTTTGAGTTTTACATGTCAAGCTAATTTTACTGTGACCTGAAATAGATACTTGTCTAGTAATTGGTTAAATTCCATTTCTGACAAACTATTAAATATATTCATTTCGAACCTGATACACATTACCTAGAATCACAAGGTCAGATACTTCTGAAAATATCATCAGTAAAGTTATTACCCTTTGACTGACTAAGGTGGCGTCCGTCACCGAGTGGTTAAGGTCGTGGACTTCAAACCACTTGCCCCTTACCTATGTGGGTTCGAATCCCGACAGGGACTTTGGATTCTTTCATGTAAGACAGCCATCCAGCTGGCTTACGGAACGTCGGTGGCTCAACAACTCAGGTGCCTGTTCGTGCCTGAAAAAAAAAGCAAAAAAAAAAACACGCAGGGGCACGTGAGGTCTTCCTCCACCAGTAAAGCTGGAACGTCGCCAAATGACCTATACTGTGTCGGTGTGACGTAAAACCTAAATCAAACAAATAAAATTTGACTTACTAGATTCATCTCTCTGTTTATACGTTTTTCCTCACTTGTGTGATAAGTTTTAATTCTCAAAATGTTTTAAAGAAATTCACTTGCAATACATTTGTAATAGTTGTCATCTTTCTAAATTGAAATTTCATTGAAATAACCATAAAGTCTTTTTGTTTAATTAACCTATATGTTCCTAATTTGATGACAGTTACTTCATCATGCTCAAAACAACAAAATTGAAAATGTTGCATAGTCGGTTTTGGTCCTGATGGTCTCCTTGTCGGTGGTCCTGTGTTGCTGTATGTGGAGGTTGCGTTAATTGAACGCCACCCTTCCTTGTTGATCATATTTTTTCAACTGAGTCTGTCCATGAACTACATTTGAAAATGAAATGCAAGCAGCTGTCCCATACCCCGACTACGGGATAAAACATGATTTTATATTTGAATGCGAAAAAGGTGAAACTTTTGATTTAGAAACATCCGCATATGTGTTCATATGGTGGTTATCAAGTAACATTCAGTGTCGCACATAAATCATAAGATACATTTGCTTAAAACTTGAAATACTTGTTTACAAATAAGGACAGGAAATTCCAGATTCCCCGATATTGTTTTCAAAATCTTGCTTGAAGTTCATATTCTGCTGTGCTTTTATCACATTATTCAGCAATGCACAAAACTATGGAATGAATCTCGCTCCTCTTTGGACAGCTCTTGTTGGCCAAGTCTTAATAACATCTTTTGCCTTGATGACCAGCTTTAAAAGTGTTTCTATTTATGCTCCAATACACTTTACAATACACAAAATCTTATTAAAATTGAGAATGATTTTGCGTCAAAATGATATTATGTATTATTTACTGTCTGAAACATATTTATGATAAGACATAATGCACACATACTGTCTTCTTAAAGTGGATGATATTGGATACTCAGCTGACTTAGATGCTATAGATGTAAACAGGAAGAAGGTAGTTAGTCTGAGTTGCCAGGGTAACATTATATCAAAATATACGTCATTTGTTGCTATTGATACAGACGGTAAGAAGGTTGAAGGTACCGCAGCGAAAAGATCTTGCCCAGTGCCTTCATTATCAAGTGAATTTGTCAAGGGAATTGAAGAGGTATGTTAAACTCTATTATATTAGGCAACGTTTTATTATACTTAATAAGCTCAGCTGATTAAAATTCACAGAAACTGTCATTAAGTAGCCCTCTTCAAAAAGCTTTGTAATAAGTTTCAGCTAAAATACTTTGAAACTTAGATTTTTAAAAATATTCTACACAGAAAGTAATTTAACCAGAGCTAATGTTTTTACATGAAGTTGAAGAATTGTTTACATTGTGGTCCTCGGAAAAAAATATAAATCGTTTCCTTTGATTAGCACCACACCTTAGTCACTAAGATTATATAGTTTAAGTTTTATTTTAAAGAAAGTATTTCCAGAATTTGTAATGCCCAGAGATAAAGTATTTGGCATGAAGCTTAGTCTAGACAGTCCCTATATGTCAGCCCATCGGTCAGTTTTGACTTGTAATATAAATGTCTTAATGAATCTCTTCTCTGAAATGACAATGCCAAGAGCTCTGAAATTGAGTATGTAACATCGGCTAGTAGTCTTCTGGAGTAAAGAGGAATTGATTCAGCTCCGGGGTCATGTAATTTCTAAAGAGTTACGGTAACTTGCACTTTTCAGTACCGTCCATGAACAGGCTCAATCAAACCTAGCCTGCAACATTTTCAATTTTGTTGTGTTGAACCTTCTTTAGGGATTCTGTATTTCTCTATTTTATATAGGATAATACGGGGTGTCCGAGATCGAGTGGTTAGGTTCAAACTACTTGCCACTCACCGCTGTTGGTTCGAATCTTGCAAGAGACGTAAACGTATTTGATGTGAGGGAGCTATCCAGCTAGCTTTAGTACTTGTTTCTACTTAGGTGCCCGTTTGATACTGACAAAATGCATGGGGTGCATTTTAGGTCTTTCACCAGCAGTAAAACTCAATGTCGCCATGTGACCTCTTTTATGTTGGTGGGACATAAAACTCAATCAATTGTAAAAAAAAAAAATAGGAAAAAGAAAAGTACATTCAAGACTTCAGTTATGAAACAGAATCTAGACATTTAAAGTTAAAATGTCTTAAAAAGAATCTTCTTCTCGGTAACTACAATATCAAGAGCTTAGAGTTATTTTCAGACTACAATCTACCCGAACATTTTGTCATTGATGAAAAGTTACACAGTCAGAGCAACAAGGAAGGCAGAGCAACAAGAAAATCACCTACAAGGGCGGCCGACAAAGCAAAACAGAAGACGAACAATAAGACTATTCGGTCCTAAAGGGCTTTAAGAACTTTAAGAAATTTCTACATTGGTTGTTATATACCAAAAAGATGGAGAAAAATAGATTCCCTAAAGAAAGTTCAATACGACAAAATTGAAAATGTTTCAGTCACGGTTTCATTGAACCTGTTCATGGACTGTACTGGAATGTGCAAGTTGCCATCCACGCCCCCTAGACAGGTTTGGTTGCAATGATTGTTATTGTCCGAAACCATGATGTGAACCGACCCACTGATCAACCGACACATCTGTCTGACCGTCTGTTACACTTCGTATTCGGTCCATAAGTCAGCAATCGACTAAGGAATTTTGAAATAGATAAAAAATGTTTACCATAATGAAAAATGAAAAAACGGACCCATATGGGAATTAAAGGGACAAGGGCTGTTAGGGTGAAAAGAGGAGAGGTCAGAAAATACCTACCGTAAACGACAATCTAACAAAACAGACATTACAAAACATGACATGAAAAACAACGAAAAAGGAACACAGAAGAGTACCGCCTTGGAACGGTCAGTGGTTGTTAAACCACTGGGAAGTTTAAACCGGTTTAGGTGCCCCAAACCTCACTCTTAGCCCAAATATGTTCCTGAGTGACACGAAAGTGTAAATAAAATTTATCGCCGCCTAGTGAAATTCTAACAATGGTCATGGTATCATTAGACGAAATAAATAAAACACATAAAAAAAGATTTTGTAAATATGACCATTACGAAAGTACTCGATGCCTTAAAGGATGGCAGAGCAACAAGAAAATCACCTACAAGTGCCTGACGAAGCAAAACAGAAGACGAACATTAAGACTATTCAGTCCCAAAGGGCTTTAAAAACTGTCCGCAAAAGAGTCCCTCACCTAGTCCGTCAGATGTAATTAAAAGAGGAAAGCGTAGCGTTTAATTATAAAACGGTTGAATATCAAGCATGCGGTATGCCTTAAAATAATTTGGTCATAACCTCTTTTAATAAACCGAGCCTGCAACATTTTCAATTTTGCAGTGTTGGGCTTTCTTTAGGATTCTTATTTTCTCTATTCCATTTCTTTAAGGGCATTTTTGTGCGGTACAAAACTTTTTATCTACTTAGGGATTTTGATATAACCTTTTTCTTTATTGATTAAAATCGCAAAAATGTATTTCTGTTGAGGAGTTATTTCAAATTAGTTTTATTATGATTTTTTGTTTCATCTGCAGATTTAGCATTTACAATATCATTTGCATTTATTCCTTGGTTCAAAATGATCTCGTCCTAAGTTTTAAAAGGCTTAAATAAGAAGTCTTCTGGTGTGAAGATCTAAGTCATTGGACCTTGTAGTATATGATAGAGACGATCTTTGAATTTCAGTGAGCGATCTAGTGCCATAATGAACCTTTTAAATTTTCTCTCTCTGTTTTATTTTAAATGATTTCCTGTCTGACGCACAACTCTAGGATTCGAATGAATTGCCTCGAAACTTAAGAGAACTCCATTCGTACGAAATAATTAAAGTTTCTTCTCCTTCTTTTCCCCTACATTGAGCTATTGTGATATGACAATGTCTGATATCAGTCGTCCGGGCTTTACAATATTAATGAAACAATAACTCCTCATATGGCCAGTGGTAATAAAACAACACAGGGGTAATCTAATGGTTGTACATTTAAAAAATAGCTCATTTAATTCATTTTGGCATAACAAAATGTCTGGAAGACCTGAAATAAAAAAAATCGTTCAACAACATCCCCTCCTAAACCCCTTGATAGATTTTGAAACTGTCAAAAAGGATCATTCGGTTATCTTCATATCATTGTACAAATGGTTTGATACCACAGCTTGAAAAAAGATAAACATTAAATCAAATGTTTTTCCTTGGTTCTTTACTTAGCGATTCTGTATTTTGTGATCAATGTGGTACACCACACTAAGTGAAATTATACATATGTACATAAGTATGCAAATAAAACAATTTTCAAACATCAAAGAATATGTAACTTTTGTACTGCAAAAATTTGTGCATATTATATGTAATCATTCAAATATATGCATTCATTTTTTATTGTAAAATTTGACTTAATCTTTATAGAAAATGAATTTTTATTACCTCCCTTTATTTACATGAAATGTTAAATTCGGTAATACCTTTATAAGTAATGCTTTTTGGAACTTACAATATAGATAAATCTTAATTTGAGCATCATATTTATGATTTAAAACCATAAAAATTGTGTAACAGGATCTTTAACATGCTGAAATGTTTCTAGTCGACTTTACAAGATGGCCCTAGAAAAATTGAAAAGTACTTTAAAAGGCACCTGCTCATCAATAACTTGATAGACTTTGACAACAATGATTGCTAGGTAGTCCTTTACTCTACAACAGTATCTTAATTGTCTATTTATGCTAATCACATTCCATAATCTCTGGCAAGCGAATATTAAATTATTTACTTTTGTTCAATTTCCAAATATTTTTTGTTCCAAACATTACTTCTTGAGATGGACATGATATTTAGAATATGATATGAATATACCATTTGCCCATCATTGCTGTAGACTCGAAACCTGCAAAAGAGTTTGACTTCTATCGTTATAGCTCATACCTAAAATGCATGGTAGAGAATTCCGATATGATGCCAAATAACATTAAGACGTTAATAATAGCAGTGTGTAACCCAACCATCTCCGCCCAGCACCAACAAAACAGACATAAACAATTATAAAAATAATATAATGACAACTGAAAGTCATCAGAAATAATACTTATCTGTTTTAATTGTTTCTGATTCTGATTATTTTCTAATCTTCTAACAGCAAGCTGATGTTAACTTGAAAATGTATATTCACGTGTTAAAAAGGGACTCCACTGAGGTTAAAAACCTGAAAACATAACATCTGATTTTCTTACATAAAAGAGCTGGGGCACTTTAAACAAAAAAATATATGCAAAGATAGTTAAGAAATATAATTTGAAATAAATTGAAAATCGTATGTTTATGCTTTTCCCAGCCCGATTTGAGTGAAAAGCGTTTAAACACTTTTCATTTTGGGTTAGGTTTTTACAATTTGAATAATTATTGTGAAAACAAAACAGAGAGCGCGAATGGTCTGAAATTTTGAACAAAATGTTGGTGGTCTAACCATTCACGAAATGGTACATTCATCTGGAAAAAATATTTTCAGACCCATCAAAAACCTCAGTGGAGTCCCTTTAAGTTAGAATATTCAATTATTTTAGTAAGTATTAGAAAGAGATTTAAATTACTGATAGGAAAAACCTTTTCGAAAACATCATCAAGCTTGTAGGAAACACCAGGAAACAGTCTTATCTATTTTAATTTAATTTCAAACAAGGCAAAAATAGCATTCTCCGTCTCTTTTGATGCCCTTTTTGTCCCATCTTTTCTTCGTTTTTTAGCCCACAAAGTTCGCAGAGGTGAGCTTCTGTAAAGGCAGTGTATCAAGCTTTCGTCTTCCGTTCTTGTCCACAACATCTTTATACATAATCTTCTCCTTAACCACTGAATGAATATTGATCACACTTTACAAGATTGATTCTAAGGTAGACCTCCACAAATGTCATCAGCTTTGTTCAAGACTGATGCATAACTAGGTCATAGGAGCTAGAAATACAAGGTTAAGTCAAAATGTAGAACAGTATGGTTGAAGGAAATATTTTGCATTTTCTATATCAATACTTCTGAATAATCTCCTCTTGAACTTTTTTAACGTTTCAACAAAGCCCAATTTAGGTATTGCACCTTTCCATAACTGAAATCTGGCCGACAAAAGTCCTTTCCTACATAGTAGCAAAGACTTTTGAGATGTTTTGTCAGTGTTGAAAAGGGGAAAAAGTAACGGGATGCCAAGTCTGGGGAATACGAGGACGGTCACTCGTTTTTTGTGTCCCCTTAAAAAAGGCGACATATAGGGGTTACTTTTGTCGGCAGCGTCGTTATCGTTGTCGGCGTCGTTGTCGGTGTCATTGTCGGCGTCGGTGTCGGCGTCGGCGTCCCCTAAAGCGTGTCCAGAGCTGAATGTTGACAATTTGGTAACGCTCAAGTCGGTTCTAGACGTGAGGGATGTTGCACGTATTCATTATCTCTCATGTGCAGACTGAATCAAGCCGAGTCTGCAATTTTCTTTTAATTCTGTTGTGATTAATGCCTCTGAGGGATCACTTTATTTCCAGAATTTTGAAAATGAAAACTCAAGAATTCTTTTGTTCAGAAACATTAAATGCTAAATTTTTTTTCAGAAACAATAAGTGCCAAACTCCTTTCAGAAGCATTAAATACCAAATTCAGGTCTCATAAAAAAGTCAAAGCTAAAAGTGTTAAAATGGTCTGTTAAAGCATATATATCGTGGTCTTCATTTAGAATATATTTCAATGTGATTCCCCTTTAATCACATGATTGATTTTTAAACACAACCAAGTCCATCAGACTTAAGAGAACCCAGAAAACCATAATTACTACAAGACGAAGTGTGGTGACAAAAAATCATACTGAATTTAATTGCTCCTGGTCCTGATTAACTAATATTATCTAATATGATTATTTTATTTACAGAGAAGAAGGATGCTCTGTAATGCTTCTTTACAATTTCGAATGGTAAGTATTAGAAATAAACTTCATGTTTCTGATACTAACAAAAACTATAAGAAACATAAATAGCTCATAACTATTTAATTTCATATTGGTGGTTGCAAAAACATTCTTTCCATTTACCTTTTAAGAATCAGATGCGGCTAAGACTTAATATATATTTTCAGGCTCTCCTGCAGTCCTAGGGTACCTGCAGTTTTAGTCATCGTTTTATAAGAAAATACACCTAAGCTTCTTGTATGAAACTGCAATATCCTCAGTATAAGCATATCGCATTGCCAAGAAGACCTCTACAAATGTTTTTTCATTATACAATTGCTTTGAAACTTATGAGAACCCCATTCGTAGAAAATACTCTTCAGTTCTTTTCCTGTTCTTAACTCATCTGTCACACTGACAAGGTGATTTTTTGTGACACCGTGTTGCCTGTCGTCCGACAGTCTGTTCGTTTGTGCGTTAGCTTTTTCATTCAAATGACATCTTCTCCAATACCGCTTGGCCCAATTTAATGATATTTGGCAGACATGTTTCTTGCATGACGCTCTACCAAAGTTGTTAAAAAATTAAATTATTTGAAGAACTCTGGTTGCCTTGTCAAAAGAGTTCTTTGAAAAAAAAAACAAAAAATATCTTCTTGTCAAAAGCCAGAAGGTATAGAGCTTTACTGTCAAAAACCACAAGACGTAGAGCCTTGATATTTGGTATGTATCATGCATGATCTAGTGGTCCTCTTAAAAAATTGTTCAAATAATGCCCTCAAAAATTATTCGAATAATGTCCTTAGGATGAAAAGGGTTCCCGCTAGGAGGCTTGTTGATTGTTACCTCACCTGTCACCGATCAGATCTTTGGGAAACCTTTGTAAAACTGAGATCATCTTTTACCCAGTTCAATTGAAACTAAGAATGTTTGTCTTCACAAAATACAGGCATATACCCATGCCACAGGTCAGCGACCCAGGGCCCATGTGCCCTCTTGTTTTTCTACATTTAGCTATTGTGATATGACAGTTTCTGATGTCAGTCTTCCGGGCATAACAATCTTAATTTAACAACTCCTTCTAAATTGCATGGCCAATGATGATGGAACAATAATGGGGTGATAAAATGTTATTCTTTATAACAAATTGCTCATTTAATTCCGGTTGGCAAAACAAAATGTCTGTTGATAATTTAGGTATCTTCATAAAATTGTACTAATAGTTTGATGGCTGTCACAGCTTAAAATAAAAATAAACTTTTAATCAAAAGTTTACGTGAATCGCTTGATAGAATTTGCTGAAACTGTACAGAAATTATTCTTAAATAATTCTTTACTTAACATGCATAAATGGTTCTAGACGTTTGAACAAGATAGCCGCTTTAAAGCTTACTATAACAATTTGAAAGAACTTAAAGGGAACTACACATCAACTTCTTGATATAGTTTGGCAGCAACTATCTAGAATTAGTCTCTGGCAAGCGAATCTTGAAATCTGTCCTTTTATTTAATTTCCAAATAATTTGTTATCTAAACATAACTTTTAGGATATTGACTTGAACATTTAGATAAAATATGCTCTGGGTTCGAAATCACTCGATAGACTTTTGATTCTTTAAAGATCACTCATACATAAATGATGCAGGGTTGATTGTTACTTCAGCTGCTATGATGCTTTATACTATTAGGACGTTAATGATAGTAGTGTTTCCCAACTCATCCGACCCCGCATCTGAAAAACAAAACATCAAAATTAATATGTCAATTGGAAAAGTACAGTCATCAAAAATCATACATATTGCTTCTGATTCTGATTTACTTCAACTATTTTAATTACAGGCAGATTCGGTTGAATATGGAGAATATGAATCATGTGAAGAATATTCATTTGCGGTAAGTTTAAGAAAAATAAATTGGAATAATTATAGCAAAATTCTTTTCAACCCTTCGATTATGTCGTCCTACAGAAATATATAAGTTTAAGGCGTTTTATTCAAATTTTGAATACTTTAAGGTATTAGGACCCTAATGGGCACTATCAGAAACTAAAAAATTGACATCATAGGTCAGATGTATACCTTAAAGTACACCTGTATGCAAAATTTAAACAAAGTTTACCGTACGGAAATCAAGTTATGGCCACTTTTCTGGACTCAAGCTAGAATGTTATGAGGGCACTTTTTTAGATATGCGGAACCTTTACATAATCTGCAATAACATTCTTATGAAAAATGTTTTCCCATTAATTTTTGGTAAGAAACAAATAGTACCATTCAGCTAACAATCCTCATAAGCAAAATTATGGTTTCTACTTAAAATTTATGAAATCTGTATAAAATGTTACCCTACCCCACCCATTTTTTATCACGTGTCTGACCATTTTTCTACTTAGGGAGCCTAATTTAAAAAATTCTTAAAATTTACCCAAATGAGTGCCTGTTTTCAAAGTTTACTTAAATTTTTAAAAAGGTATATTGGTTGATCTTATAAAATATGAATTACTTTTACCGTCTAGTTTTGATTATATTACACTTTGAAAATATCAGGTACCATATTTATTACTAGATTAAGCATAATTTAGCCAATAAATACCTATATAAATTAAAAAATCTAAATTAAACACTTTTTTCTTTCCAAATGGGACATGAGAGATACATAAGTAATGTTAAAAGAAAAAAAGAAAGAAAAAAAAAGTTGACTCTTTGGGGATTGAACCCATGGCCCCTCTTTTTCAATGTAGTCAACAGTCGTTCTAGCCTATTTGAATACTCTTCAAAGCGGAGGTAATGCATTAGGGTGCTAATACCGTAACATAGCACATTATAGGTACTATACCTTTCAATAACTGAAACCTGGCTGTCCCTAGTACATTTTTACTCTTGTAACGACGACCTGCAGGATGTTTTTTCAGGGAAGGAAAGAGGCAAATGTCACAGGATGCCAAAAAGAGCAATTAAGAATCCCTAAAGAAAGTCCAAAACGGCAGGAAGCTTATTTATGTAGGAGATAATTTCGAAGGGTTGAAACGGATATTGTAAAATTATCTTTTTGTTAAATTTCATGATCATATTGCACTTCATATTGATCCAGTGCCTTGTTCTACTTATGCATCAGTCTGGAAATAATTTTATGGGGTTTTTTTGTAGATGAAATTACAAATATTGCAGGCTCGGTTTGATTGAGCCTATTAATCGACAGTAATGCCAAGTAAAATCACCGTCCATGCCATGAAGCACCGGACCAAGCACATTTCAGCATTAAACATGAAATGGCAACATTTTGAATTAAGAAACATTAGAAATTTATCAATTACTGTGGATGTTTAAGGGCTGGCACTTTTTTTTCTGGAAAACAATCCATTACTGTTAGAGTAATTCAAGTAGAAGAAGCGTTGCCATGCGAAAATATATTAAGCCTTTTATATCAGTGGATCAGACACTAACTTTATTGAAATTTTTTTTTTTTTTTCATTTTTTCTCATCACGAAATTCTTTTACCCCAATCTTTTCTTTTTTTCACTTGCGAACTAGCGTTACATATTGGAACCAGATTTCATTACAAGTCATCATATAATAAAACAGAAACTGTCATATTTAGGAAACATTTTCAGTAGTTTTCGAATCCATTTAACTCGCTCCTTCTGATTAATTGTTAGAAAATTGCGTATCCATCTTGCAGTTATTTGCCCAACTTCTTAAGAAATCGAATAAGTTGACTCTTTTAATATCTCTGCGATATTGACCGTCTGGGTAAATGAAAGTCTGCCATTTTTGTCAATGATTAGCTTGACTTTATGATTTTGGTTACTAGAATGGTGCATTTTCCAACAGACTTAGGCATATTATTGACTTGTGTCTATCTTTTATTCTAAACAACAACCACAAAACAGTTGCATATTACGATACTTATATGTTGCCATAGATATTATAAAATATCATTCAAATATTTATAGCAAAGTTTTGCTTGAGCTTTAATGTAAAAACATGCCCATTTGTTAGTACTGTCACTTTACTGTTTATCAGCTATATTGTACTTGAGATTACTTGTGTCAGTTTTTTAATGTAAATGGAATTCTTATTCGAGTGTTGATAGCATTTAAAAGCGGATACTTTGATGCACAGCATAGATTACACAAACAAAATTACAAGTTAAATGTTGATGCTGCACATCAAAGACGCCGTCAAATGATGTGAACAGTCACGGGTAATGTACAAAATCAGAATTGAAAATCGTTCTCTATTACAGTTGAACATCCGAATCACTTTTTATTTTTTGCTAGCCAAAAGTCTAGCAAGGACACACTGTATTGGCTAGCCGTCCGGCACGTTTCAAAATTATATGGAAGAAGAAAATGCATATGTTATTTTATGACTTTAAGCAAGGATTTTAACCAAGAAACAGCAATTGCCTTCGTATGTTTACTTTTTAGAGATTAATCGTATTTTGGCTACAGTAAAGAAAGTACGAATATTGATCTTTGTCATCTCAAACGTCGAGAAAGCAGAACGATTGGTTGCAGTTAAATAACATCAATTGAAATAGTTTACACAATTTTTTGGTAATAGTCCTTTCTTTCCGCTGTGTCCGTAGCGCCAAAATAATCTCCGTTGCATATTTAAGTGATGCCTCTTGTTCCCTGTCCGTCATTAGATTATAGACGGGTGTCAACGGGTTTTAGAACGATCGACTATAGACTGGCTCATTGGCACGAAGATAAAATAAGATAATTATAAAAAGAATATGATATTCAAACATGACACTATCATTCAGTTTAACGTTTATTTTAATCCTTTAAAGCTCTGTGACATGATGTACATCAGAAAAGCTAAATTTATTAGAAAATTTGAAAACAATTTGATTTTGTTTAAGCATAAAAAAATTCCCAAAATCAAGTCTAATATTTTCCCCATTGCTATACGGACAAATGCATATCTACTAGACGGCACGTGCGTCTTATAGGTTGTTTTACAAAATCTGCTTTATATTTCATTACCTATTGACACCCTTTGTAGACTTAAAATGAAATAGAAAAGAGAATATTTAGAGAAACAATAATGCAAAGGTAAAGTCATACTAAGAAGTCAAAGTTTAAAATGTTAAAAAAATCTCTTATAGAATTTGTTCTGTGTCGATTCTTCACTTACAATATACATAAGTTTAAGCTAATTTCCTCTTAATTTCTTGATAGTTTTTGAAACCTTTACAGAATCCTTAAACAACAAAGAGTACAACTGGAAGAACTGCAGTGACAAATATTCATACTGAATTGAATTGCTACCGGTAATGATTTTGATAAATTTCTAATTAAATGAAATCTTCTGAATTACAGAGTAGAAGGATGCTATGTGGTGATGGGATGGAAGCGGTACAGAGGGTATGGAAGATATATTTAAGAAATGAATTTTAATTTGCTTATACAAACAAAAGAACTATTGTACTGCATATTGGTCGTAACACGAATTTTTTTATCTGTTTTCATTTACCTTCAAACAATCAGCTGCTGATAAGACATAAATATAATTCATTTTGTATAACCCTCGTGCGGTGATCTCGACTTACTCGCCACTTTTGGCATGTTGTTCGGTGTATGTGCGTCCATTCGCTAGTCCCTACGTCCGTTCGTGAGTCCGTCCGGATTTGTTTGGTCTATATCTTGTTCAGTCTTTGATTTATTACAAAATTAATTTGTATGAATGCTCAACATAATGGGATTGTGTATCACACACAAAACCTAGGTCCATGGCTCAAAGATCAAGGTCATAACCTCAGATCCCCTTTCAAAATGCCACTATATTTAGTTCTGCCCATTGTTTTCTTGTTTAGGGCACACGCATTTTTTTACTTGAGGACAATACGCCGCTTTTCATGGAATAGCACTACTGTGTCAATTTGAAGGTTCCATGTACCGCCGTATTAACACATCTACGGATGTTTTCTAAATTCAAAATTTCAACATTTTTGTTTTAATGTTGAATTCTGCTTAAGCCGGTGCTAGGGGGCGTGGACAGTTACTTGCACTTTCCAGTACCTTCCATGAACAGACTCAATTAAACCGAGCCTGCAACATTTTCATAAGTGACTCTGCACTTTTGGGTCATTGACTGCATAGTCTTATATAGGATTTTTTTCTAAAAAATCTTCTTCTCTAAAAAATATAATTCCTAGAGCTAGACCTTTTAAGTAATGACATTTAATTTATCTGATTACATTTGTGACGTATGTCAATATATTTTGTTTTAAGCCCTTTCCTTACTGAAGCAATTTGTTTGTTTACATGTACATGTTGTTTAAAGTACTTTTAAATCTATGAGTTAAGGTTGTTATATATCTTACCTTATAGATGGTCTTTGCATTAAACTGTACACAATTATGTAATTGGATATTGTATGTTGTAAATAACAGTAATTAGAGCTAAACGTAGGTTTTACGGTATAGATAAGTTTACTGTCTGAAACTGCGGTAATAGATATCAGATATTTGGTGCGATCCAACGTCTCTTGGATCTCTTCTTGAATTATTTATCACATTTTGCGCTGTCTTTGTGGTTTCTTGATAGACATACACTTGTATATATGTAGGGGAAATATGGAGACAGCGTAACCCCGCGGAAGCATCAACCGCAACAAAATTAGTAAAAATTGCAGATTCGGTTTGATTGATTTTATACATGAGGGCTAATGAAAATGTACAACATCCCTCATGCCTCCATCACCGGCTTGAGCGATACTTAATTCTCAACACTTAAAAGTGTTGGAATCAATGATTGCGAAGGACCAGAAAAAAAATGCTTTTCAAGATACTTTTCTCTTAGTTTTTAAAAAAATTTAATGTTATAGTAGCATATCATGATGCTCTTCTTTATTTTTGTTTACATCATTATCATAAGTTGAGCTTGGTGGGCTCGTTAGGATTTAAATAGACTTTCATCAAGTAAGCTGTTCATTTTTAGAATGATACCTGTTCATATTAACCTTGTATTAATTGATAAGTACATTAATTTGCTGATTCTTTTACTGATGTCTTTCCTTCTAAAGAATTAATTCACTTATATCTATTTGTTTACTTATAGAATAATTAAAGGTTTTTATTTTAGATATTATAGCCACTGATTTAAGTTGACTTTGATTAATTTCTAATGATTAAATCAATTATCCTTTTAATTACAGATGGCGCATCGTTCAGAAAACAAGAATAAGTTTAATGCTACTGCCATTACTTATGTAAGTATTTTAAATAAATTTCAGATTGCTTATATAAGAAAAGCTTTAAAACTTGAAAAACATCTTAGTGCCGTAGAAGATTTGACAAACAGTAATAATTAGAAAACAATTCAGACACATCGATCTGCACATGTGTCGTAATTTTAAGGTACATAATAAATAAAGAAATTAACATTATTGCAAATACAATATTATTTACAAAGATTGTTGACAGATTATATGACCCAATATAAACAGTATTTGTAAATATAACCCGAGCCTCGAGGCGACGGGTTATATTGCAAACAACCGATTATATACGGCCATATAACCTGTCAACAATCATTATAACGAATTTATAATACAGCAAGCATCGTGTTTAAGAGAAAAAAGTAAGATTTCTTCATGAATCTACAGCAACCGTGTATATAAAACTATATTTAACGTCACGATTATCCAATGAAAAGCGACGTTACAAACGTGCAGTATTATAATGTAAATTAAAAACGTTAAAGAAAGCTCTGTAAAGACAGATATTATAATATTTTAACATAATTATCACTATAAATGTATACATTATTATTGTGAAAAATAATATTGTCTATATATATAGATGAGCATAATAAAGATGAGCTAATATAGTTTATATCTCATCTTAATTCTCAGTGTTTGTGTTCATTATTTTCCCAGTATAAATATACTGCTAGTTTCTTTGTGTAATTGACACGTTTTTCAACTTGGTACATACATGTTTTAATTTCAAAGGACAACTGGCATTCTTTATTTCATACATGTAGTTGATATATGATAAATATAAAATTGTCGAGTCAAAATATTTTATCTTTTACATTTGTAAATATTTAAAATAAAACAAACAAAAAACTTTGTTATTTGAATGTAGCTTTGATTGTCAAGGACATTCTTAAAAGGTTGAAAAGTTACTGTGCCTCTAAGTGTTCTGATCTCATTTCCAGAGAATAATAAGGTGACAGAATTTATTCAATGATTTCTGCTTGTTTACTAATAGAATAATTATAGGTTTGTATTATGTATTACAGTCACTGATTCAAGTTGACTTTGATTTATTTCTTATGATTTAATCAATCTTCCTTTTAATGACAGGATGAACGACAGGAGAATTGTTCAGGAAACAACAATGGGTTTGATGCTATATGTGAAGCAAAGGTTTCAACTAATGTAAGTGTTATGAAATAATTTCAAATTACTTTTATTTGTAAAGTTTAATACTTTGAAAAGCATCTCAGTGCTAGGAGATTAAAAGACAGCAATATTTAGAAAACAATTCACAGACATCGACCTGCACTTGTGTGATATTGTCTATAAATATAGATTAGCATATTATAGATGAGCTAATAAAGCTTTTATCTTATATAAAGTCTTAGTGTTTGTGTTCTTAATTTTTTTAAATTAAAATATACTGCTTGTTTCTTTGTGTGATTGACACATTTTTCTTACTTGACACAAACATCTTCCAATTTCAAAGGACAACTATAATTCACTATTCTTATAATTGTTATATGACAAATATAAAAATGTCGAATCAAAATATTTTATCTTTAACATTTGTATATATTTAAGAAATTATTTGCTCATGCTGATCCTCCAGCTCTAAAAACAAAAAGTAAGAAAAAAGCCAGGTTATTTGGATGTGGTTTTCCATTGCCAAAGATATTCTCAAAAAGGTTTAAAAGCAAGGGTGCATCCAAGTGTTCTGATCTTACTTCTAGACCAGGTGAGATTTTCTTTTCATGTGAATATTTACAAAAGGTATGATCCAGTTAATTTGTTGAAATAAAATGAAATTAATGTAGTAAATAATTGTGTTAAATGTGGTGACGCCACTTTACTATGCTAACTATACTAGTAAGGTGTATTATCATCATTATAACAACCATGCAGTCTGACTAAAATAGGCTCCATCAACATTTTCAGTTTTGATGTTTGGACTTTATGTTATTTTATTTGGTTTCATTTCACCTTTTCACTGCGGGTCATTAAGCTTTAGGTTTTTGGATATTGAGACCCTTTAATCCTCGCTATTTTATTATCTGTAATGGACAGGGCTAATTTTCAATTTTGGACAAAACCATTTATCACTTTAAGATAACATTCAAAATAATTTTAACTGAATAATGAATAGTGCAGACCATACTCAGCACGCACAAAAGTACCGACTGATCATGTCAACATTAGGCTGTTAGGTAAATTTAGTTTCCGTCAGCAGGTTTAAGGTTTGTATTTCAGTGACCTGTGCCATATTCCAAACATGGTCAGTCAACAGAATACAAATTCAGTTTAATAAATGTTTAAAGAAATTGATCATTCAAATCCAGTATTTCTGTTTTTTAATTTTTTATTTTCTCATCTTTACAATATTTTTAATATTTGTTGGGACTGAAATTGCATTGAATGTTCTGTCTCTTTTCTCTTGTTTGACGGTTATGTTGCTCCAAATGTAAATGCCCCTGTACCTGAATGTTGAAAGTTTTACTTTTTTAAATTATATAAATATTGAAAAGAATTTGTCGTATGTAATGTTTACTTTGATACAAGTATATGTATAAGTAGAGAGTACAATATTATTAATGGGAAGACTTACGGTGTCCTATTTCGTCCACAAACTTGATATCTGTTTCTTTAACCTAGAAGATTTTGCAGATTGAAGTTACATGTATATGCTATACGAAGCAATAAGGTTATTAAAAAGCTGTCTTTTTACAGAACACTATATTTTCGGGTTTTTTTTGTTGTTGTTTTTTTGTTAAATAAATAATATTTTTAAAGATGTCATTAAAACGTTATACACATTTTTTGATATTCTGCATTTCGGCAATTTCTAATAGTATTGAAATTGATAAGCTAGTTGTCTTCTTAACAACCAGGTGTAGATCTAAATGCTGAGTGGAGGAACATTTGTTAGCTTACTTGCATCAGGTTTATGGTGTTAATGTTAATAGTGTTTACAAAACAAAACATGTGGCCAGTTATTATGTGGCTATGGTAACTCTCTTTAAATCAAGTAACCCTCAAGTTACCCTCATCGCTTTGGGTTCAAATCGTGTCAAGGACTGTAGATTCTTTCACTTATAGAAAGTATCTATCAACTTTGCTTATAGCAGGTCAATGGTTTTTGTCAGGTGATTGCTTCAGCCTGAGATTTTGCATGGAGTTAACACATGAACTCTCCTTTAACCTTTTACGTAGGGATATTACTGAATGACATAAACATTGTCTTAGTAATTTAATACCCAACTGAATAACAAAACAGAACAAGACAAAGAATTGCAGGTTAAAATATAATTATACAAATATCTTAATATGAATATATATGAAGCATAGAATTATGTTTTATAGATGAAGCTAATAAGATAGACAATGCAAATCTTAAAATAAAGTTGTATGACGGTGAAACCAATCGCACAGAAGAAGACAAGGGTAATAGAAAGTCCGTGGAGGATAATGATAGTGCACCTCGAGATAACACTAGGGAAAATAGTGCTGAAAATGTTACTGGTTCAGGGGAATCTACAAGTCAACAGAAAGGTAATTTTATTTTGGACAGGTTCTCAAAGAATAGCATGATGCCGTAAATTTATATGTGCAACCCTATTTCTTATTAACTATTTAAGATATTTTTGCTTAACTGCATAAATGTTGTCACAGTTATTTTCAACTTACCACTAAGATTGTTACCTGTCAATCTGATAAAATGTTAGTTTGTTTGAATCTTAAATGACATCATAATCTACAGGTAAGTTGTGGTGTAATGACCATTCATTAATTTACGATGAACAGCAAAGACATCCTTGGTTTACAAAAAAAATAACTACAAAAGGTCACTTTAAAATGAATGTAACTGTAATATTATTTATTATATTAGTCTAAGATATATATCAATAAAAATATGGTTAGATCTTTTATTAACCAGGGTTTATTTTGGAAAATCCTGGTTATTAAATTTGAAAAAAAAAACGGCTGGCGTTCTGGCGGAAGTGCAAGTGCATTCCGGTATGAATGAGATATTGAAATCAAACTTGGTATACAGAAGGCTTATGTAATAACCTCGCTGTAAATTGCTATGTGGTCTATATGGCCACTGTAAAGGCGACCGCCAAAGTATCTATTCTGTGATTATGGGATTTTCCCCCAGGTTAGTTAAGAAACCATTTAAAGACATACTAAATTTTTCAAGATACAACTACGAAAAAAATTTTATTATGTTTTCTTTTGTTGTTTCATTTTGCGCTAGAAATTGGTATAAATATCCAAATTATGATATAATTATAATTCTGTATTTAGTCTTAATTCAACACATACCATACATAATTTTATTTTCTGTGAGTTTTATATTGGTTACTTATAATACACATTTCAGCTTCAGGGAAAAGGCATGTGGTTTTTGACCTTTTTGTGGCTATGACATTGTAATGGATTCGGTTAATAGTTGGACTGTTTAAAAAACCCGTTTTGAGTAATTCCAATTAGACCTTGACTTTTTATATTCACCTTATTAAGCATTTTGGTAAGACAAAAACTGAGAGTATGGACCAGCTTGTAGTGGCTATTGTTAAGAACTTGGTTTCATAGCATTGCCATGTTTCTTCTTAACATATAAAATATGATAATATATGTACAGCTCACAAATGGAATTGTCGAGTTAATTTTTAAAGTATATTCTTTCTGATCTGTAAGATTTCAATTAAAATGTTTTTTCTCTCTTTGTATCATTACATTAACTAAACTAATACACCAAATTTATTTTCTTCAAAATCCTTAGGTGCTTCAATCATGTGGTTTGTATCATTCAGAGGGGGATATAAAATCAATAGACTTGCTTATTCAAAAATGTTTTGGTTCATCATAAGAGTTGTGCCGGGGGGAAATACTTGAGTCACTGGATCACGTTTTGCAAAGCAAAATTCCTCCTAGATATTAAGTTTAATGGTCATTTGTTTCTCACTGCTTATTCATAATTCATGTACGATAAGTGGTCAATCACTTGCAGGGACTTTTGTAATTACTGGTTAGATATCTAGGAAAACCAGTAAGCTGGATCAATGGCTGATTCATGATAAAATTGGCATAAAGGCCAGAAATACAAGCGAAAGGCTAGTAAAGGAAACATAATCATAAAAACATCTTTGTCTCATAGTTGATATTAATTGATTCAGTCACTTCAATCACTTATCAGTTTATGTCCCTCAATTTTGAATTATAAGTTAGTATCACATTAAGAGTTGGAGATCTTACTGGCGTCTATTTATTTTATCAGGTGATCATATGATATCAGTGATTGGTTTACAACAGTTACGCGGACAGTGGAATATGTCGGATCAGCTGTTACAACTACTTGATGTAACGAAAGAAGATGTGGTGGACAAATTAACATTTTCTAAGGTAGTATTATTGGTTAGTTTAACTGCTAAGTAATATTACAAGAATATGATCTCCTCATTAACCTATGTGATGATGATGTGTTATTGTAAACTAAATTTTGTTTTAAATATGTATATCCTTTGCTGTAATTAGATAAATTATAGTTAATTAAAGCAACTATTATTTAGTCTAAAAATGGTATGGTAATTGTTTAACGTTTGAGGGACATCCGTGGCCGAGTGGTTAAGGTTTTTGCCTTCAAATCAGTTACACCCGTTACCACTGAGGTTTTGCGTCCCGTCAGGGACTTGGTATTTTTATCATGTGAGGAATCTATGTAGCTAGAATACGGGATGTGTACGGTGGTTCTACTAAGGTGTCTGTTCATACTTGGGGTACTTGATGTATTCTTGCACCAGTGTAACTGAAAAGTTTTCATGCAACTTTGACAGTATTAGTGAAACATAAAACCGAACAAAAATGAAATTTGGACCTTGTAATGACTTGTATAAAGAGACATTAGATTCACCACAATTTAAGATTTAAATTACAAGAAGAGGAATGAGTAGAGATGTTTATGTTATCTCGATAGCATTCTAAAATTTTGCAAATTAGTTTTTATATCAAATCAAAGATAGACCATCAGTCTTGCAGTTTACATATGCAAACATCAGATGTTATTCAGAAATTATGACCCATGGAAATTGTTAATTCTCGATGTTTATGATTATGCTTTTATGTACTTCTGATGAATTTTGTTAAGTTTGTTACGAATTGTTAAATTTTGTATTTCATAAATTTTGAACTCTCTATGTCTAGGATTCTAGTGTTGTTTGTACAGTGTTGGTTCTTGCTTGGTTACGTAAACAGTTTTCACAAAGACAAGAAGAGTGGCAGATGATAGAAGCAAAAGCACTTGCCTGGATATCTTCTCAAAATCCAAGCTTTACATCAGAGGAACACATTAAACACACAACAGAAGTGATGTGGACCAAGTAATATTGTTCATACATGTATATATAGTCATATGTATAGAGAACTTATCTCGTGTTGTAAATTCATATGACACATTTATCAAAATAGTACAACAAAATGTTTTTGAGCAATCCTTTTTTGGGTGAGCTTAATAATTTTTCCTCAGACAAGATTGAGAATATGTCATATATCACACTTAAGAAGTTTACTGCAAAATGTGAAAACTTTCCGGCTTCGATTAGTGATGTGTATCTAATTTAAGAGACTTTTTAAATTTCTTATGCCTTATAAGTATAATCAGAGCAATTTCTGACTGTTTCATTGTGCATGAAATGACGCACATATAGGATATGATTTCAGACGTTCGACGGCTTCACGAACACTAAGCAAACAAAAGTAATGCAATTTTTGAGTCATCATTGCAGAATAACTGTGAACGGTTTTAGAGAAATAATTATATTTAAAACGAGAAACATGTCATTTAGAACAAAACGCAACATTAACTTTTGTATAAATTTTGTCAAAACAAAACATAAATAAAACGTACGTCAAATAAAGTTCGGCAGAACTATAACACCCAGTATCTAACTGGTTAGCATAAAATACTTGTGCTTTTTATCTGATTGTTGAAATTTTAGTTAACTTTACTTTCGTGTGAACAATAAATTAAGTGTTGCATAAAACGTTTAACATACAGGCAATCCATTAAGTTTTGATAAAGTGTTATTCCCCAAATAATTTCCAGCTTCATTTTTTGATCTTTTGATGTAACTAAAATGTTCTTTACTCGTAATCAGTAATTTTAGTGTTGTCATTTCATCATTCTACATTTACTGTAGCTGTAAATAAAGATAGGTATTTCACATGAGTAATGAAAAGGAATTATTGTAACATTTACATACCACTTCTTGCATTGAATTGGTCCACTTAAATATAATTATTTATTCTTAACAATACAGATTATATTCTTTTCTATCAATACATTTTAGAAAGAGATGGTGAATGAACTTATTCTATATAGTATTTTGGATGGTGCTTTGTTATCTGGTTTAACGAAGTCATTACCCAAATATTTCCAGATCGTCGTACAATGTACGCACCACCTCCTCGTGTATTTATTTAATGTAAGGCATATTATATAGGTAAATCTTAATTCATTTCATTCTTTGCTTTATAACCTAATTAATAAGATGCAATGTGTCACTTTTCCCAAGCTCATTATTTCTATTATATTGTGGACTCGTCATTTATATGTATTATTATTAATATATTGCATAAGCACAATTCAAATTGTTCATGTTACGATACTTATGATATTTGTACCAGAGATCAAGCTTCAAAATGGCATCTAATCATTAGTTGCAATGATTGTGGGTATACATAGTTTTCTTCTTGCTTACAAAAGAGTCTATGAAAGTGTATGCTAGAGTTACATGTCGACATGTAGCAGATTGAAGAGTTCATAATTGAATACATTGTATATTTTAACTTTGCGTGATCTAAGAATATGATAACAGAAACATTTTAAGCTAAACGAAAGGGGGCTTGTTTCCATGAATTTGATTTACTTTTGTAATTTAAGGTAATTTCAAGGAAAGATATACAAAAATTTTACAAATCTTGTTGTTACTATTTGCTTGTGCTTTACATTATATTACCTTGGTCACGTTAGAAAATTTTATGGTATCTATTCATCATTTGTGTTCCCTTCATTCGTTTTAAGTATGGATTCATCATATTAAGAGATTTACTAAAAAGGCCAATTTTGTAAATGATATCAATTAACTAAAAAGAGATATCACGCAAACTACTCATTACCAATGGTTGAAATTTTGCACAATCACCCGAGTGGAAGTCATCATGAATTTTCTGTCAAATCAAATTCAAGAGCAGATAAATAAAAGAATAATGTAAGTGGCCATAACTGTTTCCGCTTAAACTGTTTCTATTGTCATATTGTAGGATCATGCAAAGTTTCAATAATCTTTATATTGTTTTTGTTTTTATTATTCTGCTATATGTGTATAATAACTATAACAACTTTACAGTGTATAATATGTTTAATAGTAAGACGTTCTTTATTGAAATCTATTTAATATAGTTATGTATATTTTTGTTAAATTCATAAATATGTTTGCTTGCTTTATGCCTCGTTTTCTTGGCTGTGTTTAAAGAATTTTCTATATCTCTGTTTCATATCATGCAAATTAATTTAGAATATTTTAAAGAGCAACTTTGCATTTGGTTGTTATTGCATGCAATACTTATGACATACTTTTGAAATCATTTGAAAGAGTTCTTGGTTATCGTGAGCAATTTGTATAAATAGCAACAAGAGCTATTATTTGCATGCCTTCTTGAAAATCAGGAATTGTTTTTGATTTTTCAATTTTTGCTGATATGTATGTTTAAGATGCTAGGTTTATTCAGTGGTTTGCTTTTGGAATGGAAAGAAAGTCACTCTTTTAGAAACAAAAGCGTGATCAAATATCATTGATTGTGTCTTTTTCCCGTTTTGCTTTTATAACTTAAGGCCCTGTCACACTAGACTGCGCTTTCACTGCGTTTGCACGGCGTTGTTAAATTTAACAAAGCGCCGCGAGATCGCAAGAAAAATCTGATATTTTTGATGACATTGAGACTTCACTGCGTCTCCATGGCGTCCTCACGGCAATCATGGCGTTGCTACGGAGCTCCCAAGGCGTTGCAATGCGTTCTTACGGCGTTTTCATTGGCGATTGTCTGCGTTTCGACTGCGCTTCTACTGCGTTCTTTGCGCTTCCACTATGCTTTCACAGCGCTCACACGGCGGTCTTGCGGCGCTCACACTGCGCTGAAATCGTGCTTCACATACAAGCGAATACTCATTCTGAATAGTTGTGTACCTGCTGCACCTGCATGCAAACAAGCAATATTCCAGCTTGCTGCCGTTCATCATCAATGGTTAAAAAGATATTCACGTTCTATATATACAGTGAAAACCCTCAATTAAGACCACCAAAGGGACTGCAGTAAAGTGGTCTTGATTGCGGGTGGTCTTAATTGTGGATATAATTAATTATCAAGGCATATCTATTTCATGACCATTCTTTTTGAATTATTATGTATAAACATGTTCAAACAATTATATTATAACCTTCAAATATTACTATAAACTGATGTTATAATATTTATTAATCCTAATTAGAACATTAATCTGATGATATTTAATGTATAAATTATATTTAAAGGTCTTGTTTCATGTACATAATTCACCTTTTAATTAAGAAATTAATTTGTCACAAAAATATGCAGAAAGTAACATTAAACCAATCTGAAGTTTAATGTCTTACCTTTATACAATATTCTAATCATAACAGTTTTAACACATTGTTTTAAGTGTCATGCTTGCAGATGAATAACAAAAAACTTGTTATCTGAAAAGGTATTTACTTGAATATCAGTAGTCGGGTTAGGTAAATAAAACAATGAATTGGGACTAAAGCTGGTGGCCTTAAATGTGGATAAGTGGGGTAGTCTTAATTGTTGATCATGTTACCATTAACATTACAAACAGAAAATTCTTTTCTTTAAAAATGGGTCTAAATAGAGGGTTGGTCTTAATTCTGGGGTGGTCTTAAGAAGGGAATCTACTGAACCGTATTCTGCAATTTCAGATGAACGCAGTAGAAAAGCGTATTGAGTGCGCAATGGTCGCCGTGACAGTGCCGTAGGGTCGCAGTAAGATCGTTTTAGAAAAAATAAAGCTCCGTAAAAGCGCCGTACACACGCAGTATAAACGCAATAGAGACGCCGCACAGTCTCCAAACAAGCGCCGTGACTATTTACGCCGTTTATTCGGCAACCCTTCTGCGCTCTTACGGCGCTCCTGTTGCGTTGTAGGAGATGTTACTGAGTTGCTACGGCGTCCTTACTGCGATCCCACAGCGCTCTTTTCAGAACGCCGAGTGACGGCGTTTGTTTTGAGCTTGCTCAAAATGCGCGCCGTCGGTCGGCGTTCTATGCAATGCCACTGCGATGCTATGACGATATTGCGGCGATGTTTGCGATCCTACTGCGCTCACCCCAGCGTTCTGAATTTTCTTTGGACGCCGTGAGAACGTCGCCCTAGTGTGACAGGGGTTTTACTTTGAAGGGTACGCGCTTACTTGAACATTGTGGAATATGCAAGATGTAAATATTTCTAAAATGTGATTACGGATTCGTTAATTGTTGTAGATTGTTATATTTTGATTCATGAAAGATATTATTTTTATATGTTATCTTTGTATTTTCTTTCATATACATAACATCTTCATGTCAGTCTTGGGCTCGAAAGTCTTTGTGTAAACGTTTTTAATGTAGTTTTTTTTGTTTGAAGAGCTAATCATTATTATTATCACCAAGAAAAAGCAAATATCATGTTAATCTGTATGTAGGCTCTAAAATGAGAAGTATGTACATGTATAAATGTACAATGCAATTAATATTGTTTAAATCTAAGATAACAATTAATGGGGAAAAACATTGCAGGTAAAATGAACTGAAATAAGGCTCTAAAATGAGAAGTATGTACATGTATAAATGTACAATTCAATTAATATTGTTTAAATCTAAGATAACAATTAATGGGGAAAAACATTGCAGGTAAAAATGAACTGAAATAAGGCTCTAAAATGAGAAGTATGTACATGTATAAATGTACAATGTAATTAATATTGTTTAAATCTAAGATAACAATTAATGGGGAAAAACATTGCAGGTAAAAATGAACTGAAATAAGGCTCTGAAATGAGAAGTATGTACATGTATAAATGTACAATGTAATTAATATTGTTTTAAATCTAAGATAAAAATTAATGGGGAAAAACATTGCAGGTAAAAATGATCTGAAATGAAATTATTGAAGACGAATAAATTGTTCTGTTTGCGGTTAGCATGGTTAGTAGTAGCTTTTCCTATGCAAGTTACCAAGTTTGACTTCTTTAAAGATACTTTTTGTTTTAGTTATGGGCGAAGCCATTATCGGTGATCAATATTCCACTAAATAATTGTTTTTTCACGTGATCAACCACCATGATACCGAATGCAAACTTTAGGGTTAAACTTGTCATGCATGGTTCTTTGTATTTAATCTATTTAAACAAACTGCTATGTTACTGTTGCCAAAAACATAATTTACAAAAGGGGTTTTCGGAACTCCCGTACAGCAAATTCATATCTTAGCTTTAGCTTCATCACTGCAACAGCAAGAAGCATTCGTCTTTCAAACTAATATTTTTTATTTCATTTCCTTCAACAATAATTTGTTTACAGACATAAAGTCTATGATTAAAGCTGCACGCCTCCAGATCAGCAAAAAAATTTCAATAAAATCAAACCTGAAAAAAAATGTACTAAGATTTTAAGTGTAAAGATTCAAAGTTCTAGTAATAATTTCAATGTTATGTGCGATTAATGACCGATGTTTTAGTATTTATAACTAAATTTCTACTGCGTTACTAACGCAGTAAGGGCTATTTTTGCATATTTTGTCCTCTTTTTAGTAATTTACGTGGGTTGTAAGTGGCATAGATATTGTGTAAATTGCTTCCTTTTGGTTATTTCACTGAATAATACTTTTAAACACAATTTAAAAATTTTCATGAAAATTCGCATGAATCTGGTGGGGTGCCGCTTTAATAATTAAATTCACGGTGTTAATATTTGAGCCGCGTCACGACAAAACTAACATAGTGCGTTTGCGACCAGCATGGATCCAGACCAACCTATGCATCCACGCAGTCTGATCAGAATCCATGTTGTTCGCTATCAGTTTCTTTACTTGTAATAGAGTTGGTAAGCGAACAGCATGGATCCTGATCAGACTGCGCGGATACGCAGGCTGGTCTGGATCCATGCTGGTCGCAAACGCACTATGTTGGTTTTGTCGTGACGCGGCTCAACAACAATTTGATTACAGACATAAAGTCTAAGATTAAAAGTATATCGTGGTGCCATGAAGCTAGATCTGTAAATATATAAGTAACCATAGTTATACAGTTAATTATTTCAATCTACTGGGCCAATGATTGCATTACAAGCATTGTTCAGTTTTGACAAACAGTTACTTGCAAACAGTACATGTACCTTCATATAATAAACTTGCAAACCTTTTTAGAGAAAATAAAAGTTATCAAACTTTAATACATGTACAGTTTTTCAATGTAATCATGAGACTTACTCCAAATGCAATGCGTAACTACCATTGATACGTTCCAAGTGTTTATTTTTTGTGATGCCCTTAAATTATGATATATTTGTTTATATAATATTCATGGTTGCACAAGTTATCCTTACTTTTTGAAACAAATTATTTAAACTAACAACACGTCCATGTATTTGTTTATTGCATATATTCTTTACAGTACATGTTTCTATTACAAAGTTGAACTTCAAATGTTGTGATTTATTCTCCAATCATGGTACGAGTATCATTACCATACACGTTATTTTTATCTTATTAATTGAATAATTGTTATTTATTTAGCGACAGTGAGGTGAAAAATTAAATGTATTTTAACTTTTTATCAGTCTGCTGCCAAACAAGCAAATACTGGTGTAACAAAATCATTTTTAAAGAAAAATTCAAAAGTATGTGCTGCCTGAATAGCGAACAGTGTGGACCATGTTCGGATGGCACAAATGTACCGGCTGACCTAGATTGCTCTGGTGGCATTGGTGGCAGCATGTTTAAAGTGACATTATGCTCATATTTTCATAGTCAGGTTGAGCTGAATTGACTTTTTATTTCAAAAGATTGACTGTAAAAATAGTGTTTGACCAACAGTTTATTTTGGAAAATGTTTATGATAAAATTAAAAATCTGCCTAAAATATAAAAAGACTCTTTTTATAACTGAACGTTTCAGGTAAGTTCTAGTTGAAATTTACAGAAATTCCGTTTCAATCCGAGGGTTATTTATTGTTTATATAAGTAAATTATTAAATTAAAAGGAATTATGGTTATATAAAAACTTATTTTGATTTTCACCTGCTCACTCCCTGTATACCCTTGAATGAGCATAATGTCACTTTAAGGTTAAACATGCTTGTTACTGAATTTCGGGCATGGAACCTTAGAGTGACAGATACTGTAACCTCTAGACCACAACTTTCTAGACATAATATGATTGTATTCGATAAAGAGATCTAGCTGTTGTTGTTTTTTCTCTATATAAACTTATACTTCACATGAATAAACCTTACTGTTATCTTTGTTTTTCATTTTGCATTTATATTTCCATAAATTTGTCATATAGTATTTAAACGGATAAAGCGATTTGCACTTTATGATTCGGACTTGTTTATCTATGACAATGATGATGATTTTTTTCTATGTGAACATACAAGTATTCTTACTTGCAAGACTGTACCAAGCAAGAATCATACAAACATTTTAGGCCCATCAATGTATACATCGTATGCACCATCCCCTGTTGTACTAAATGATAATGAACACTAAATACAACAAAAACTTGATTGTGATAATGCAACAAATATTCAGAGTTATTTAAAATGACCGATCCCATTAAAATATCTTATAAACCCACAACACATTAACAGGAACATATGTGAAGATTCTAGCATTTTTATGCAATGCACAGCTGCACCTCTTTTGGTATGTATTTAATACTTTTGATTAATGAGCAGTCCTTTTTATGCACTTGGATAGATAGATCAAGAGTGGATACATGTTTCGGTCTTTTCTGTGTGTTTGTTTGTTTTTCTGTCAGTTTCGTTAATACTTAATCAAAGAGTCTGTAAATGATCAAGATTACTACAAACTTTGGTACTTGCATTTAAGACGTTTTCTCATTTTTAAAATAGCAAATATAATTATTGAATTTACTCCACCAAGGACCATTCCCACTGCTGCTATGTAAAATATCAAGTTATAGGATCCTGTTACGTCCACGCTGAACCCACCTAGATATCCCCCTATTACACTTGCTATACCCATGACCATGTGTTCAATAGCAAATGTCTTAGGATATTGTTCCGGACCTCGGAGATCGAGTAGTAAAGATGGTGAAAATGAAAATATCACGCTCGATGAGAAACCCCGAACAACCATAGCTAAAACCATGCCCCAATATACAGGTGATGCCACCACACTTACATGAGCCACTGCTAAAAACATGAACGCATAGCAGATATGTAATTCCGGGCGAGTGTTTGGGTAAAATTTCAAAATAACTGTACATATGATTCTGCCTAGAAATCCAAATATTCCGTTAAGTGATAGTAAAGTCACTCCTGACTGAGCTGCAAAGCCTTTAAGAACAGTGACGTCTACAACGAACCATTGCTCAACAGGACCTAATAGTACCAGTACAAATGACGCTAGTATCCAAACCATGAATGCACCGTCTGTCAAAAAACTCATAAAAGACTCGTTTCCACCTCTTCCATCTGATTTACGAAAATGTGTTTTGGAATAATACATAACAAGCCCACACGGTATTCCATTCAAATATGCAAACGCACTCAGAATTAGTAAACATCCGTTCCACGAGTATGATTCTATCAAAGCACTAGTGATAAAAGGATAGACAGTTTGTCCAATTGCTGAACCGAAAGTCAGAATACTAAGAGCAAATTTTCTGTTGTCTATAAATGTCCAATTTATAACAGAGTATGCCGCAAGTATGTTAACGCTTGTGAACAGACCCATGGCAACTCCAAGAAGAGCGATAACTGTACCAATATCACATGCCAAACTCCCACAAGCACATGCAATACCTCCAAACGCTGATGTGATCATAATACATGCCCCAGTATCATACTTTCTGACGATTTTCGTGAAAAGAACTGCGCCACCTGGATGAGATAAAACATATTAATATCATGTCAAAGCAGAAACTACTATGGTAGTAAGAGGAGCCAAGCCATTACACAGTTTAACAAGGGGCATTTGTTGCAATTCGCTTAAGGTCTCTAACTAGCCCAAAACCGCAATGGGTTCGGATCAGGCGACAAAGATTTGATTGCATGGAAATAAGCCATACACAGTAAACACTGAATAACTATATATGAGGCCCGTACGTCACCAAGTAGCATGTTTTGAGAAATTCCACAATTGTACTACATTCAGTGGAATTTTGTTGCAATTGTAATACAGAAATACTTTTGGAAAAATACAGAATCTGTTTTAAGATTTTTTGATAAGTTTACATATTAGATAGTGTGTAAGATTTATAATACGGTGTAAGTAACAGTAATGTTAATAAATTTATCTATGATTACATGAACGATAATACCTGAAGATTTCTATACATACCTAACATTATACCCACATACAAACTTTGAACAAGTGCTGCCTCTGATCGTAGACACTGGAACGCTGATATCAACTCCACATAAACAACTCCTAAAGCAGACATCATTCCAAAACCTGACATTGTGATATACATACACGCTGTCATAATTACAAAACCACGTAATGGTGACGTAGGCATCTTTTGAAAATACTGGTTATCTCCTATATTACCGTCTGCGGTAATACCGTCTGCAGAAACAGGTTGATTTGATGAAAACCTCCTTGTTTTATTCCCCGATATAATAACAGAAGTTTCCATTTTGTGATCATACGAATCATGTGTTACATTTTCGTTTTCAGAAATCACAGTCATTTTGATTTTAGTAACGGTGGAGATTCAAAATAAAATGAAAAACACATCCCTGTGTGACCTTTTCTACTTCATTTGCAGATTTCAACAATATCTTTCTGTCGAGTGTATGATGTTTATATATATAAATCTATATGCATTGGATATCTTATAATAAAGTTTCAAAATATTGTGCAATAGGTTATTTGTCCAGAATGGACGTGTGCTTGAATAAAACTATTGTAAAAAATACTTAATCCGTGTTGGAATATACGTCCCAGAATACGTCCCAGATTCAAGTTAACTTTCGTAACAAAAACATGCTGATTTATGAATAAATTTGTTCAGACAAATGTAAAGTATTATATTTGTCTGCGATTGCAGTGGTCAGATATATGTTCATACACACATCTTTCTTTAGCTGAATAAATTACAGATGTTTCAAAATTACTAAAGTATTAAGAAATTCAGTCAGGTTTTTTTGTAATGATTTTATTGTGCACATAATTCAAACACAGCGCCTAAACAAGAGCAGAATGTTTCGATGCATATGATTATCACCTGGTATCTAACATGTTTACATGATATTTAACCTATTGTGTCTCAACTATCTCGTTTCTAACATTAGGATAATATTTCTTACATCACAATAAATGGGATGTATCATATTAAACAAATTCAAATATTCATGAAATGAAATGGTTTTTTTTTAGAAACTATAAAAAAAAGATTGACAGTGGAATTGTAGAAACTTATCAGTTCACAAAATTCAAAATTTCAAAATGTTTCCACAAATTACTTATAGTCATATATCTAATGATCATTTATAGTGGATTGGTATGCATTGCGTACATGTTTAAAGTATTTCAAATGTTGATAAAGACAATAGGAATGGATCAATTGGATGGCCCCCGCCATTATAACTTGTTAATTTTTGACTTCTCGCTGGCGGGGTTGCAGGGCGAAAATACGAATGGCACAAATCAGCCAACATACAAAACTGCAAAATTGAAAACGTGGCAGGATCGGTTTGATGGACAGTATTGGAAAGTGCAAGCTACCATTCACACCCTTTACACAGACTTAAGCAGTATTCAACATTTAACATGAAATGGTAATATTTTGATTTTTGAAACATTCGCAGATGTATTCATACGACGGTTATTATAGAATCTTCAATGTGACACGTTACTGCAGAGGCTATGCAGCCTGCATATCACAGAAAAGCTGTCAAAAGACAAAATTAAAAATCAGGCAACATGTCGAAAGGGTGATTTAACAGTATTCAAGTAAGGATACTGGATTCATCCGAGAAGGAAAAAAAGCAAATAGAAATAACTAAAGGTACCACGAACACATCAATAATGTCGTGTTGAACGAGTTTCAAGGATTAGAAATAAAACATATCTGACTGTATATACGAGGATATATCAACTGGTCGGTTATTATTGTATCATATTTGTCATAAATTCGGCTAAAATTGAGCCGCGTCATGACAAAACCAACATAATGGGTTTGCGACCAGCATGGATCCAGACCAGCCTGCGCATCCGCGCAGTCTGATCAGGATCCATGCTGTTCGCTATCAGTTTCTCTACTTGTTATAGGGTTTGTAAGCGAACAGCATGGATCCTGATCAGACTGCGCGGATACGCAGGCTGGTTTGTATACATGCTGGTCGCAAACGCATTATGTTGGTTTTGTCGTGACACGGCTCAAATGTATTCCAAAATGTAATAGTTCCTTCTGAAACAAGGTCTGAACACGACTTTATCCTGGTTGTGAAGTTTCAATGGTATTAGCCGCGTAGATTCATTTGGCAAATAAAGGTGTATTTAAGGTGTATTTAATCACGGTAGATTTTGATATTGACGCTTTCTTTGTCTGAATATGACAAATATAACAATCATACTGATCCCACAATATATCATACCAACGGTTGCTATGTAGAAAATCAAATTATATGAGCCTGTCACATCGACACTATACCCACCTAGATAGCCACCTATTATATCTCCTATACCCATTACTAGGTAACTGATAGCAAGTGTCTTTGGAAACTGTTCCGTACCTCGTAGCTCTAGCTGTAGAGACGGTAAGAAAGCTATTACGATGCTTGTCGAGCAACCACGAAGTACCATCGCTAAAAACATTCCCCAATACACAGGAGAGGCAACTACACTGAAATGGGCTATAGCCCAGAGTATAAATCCATAGCACATATGCAGTTCTGGTCGAGATTTCGGATAAAATTTGATTAGTGCTGTAGCTAGGAATCTGCCAACAAAACCAAATATTCCGTTTAGTGACAGTAATGTAGCTCCTGATTTAGCTCCAAAACCCTTCAGAACAGCGACGTCAACAACAAACCATTGTTCGACAGGACCGAGTAATATAAACACAAATGTTGAAACAATAAACACCATGAATGCACTGTCTGTTAGGAAACTTATGAAAGACGCGCTATTTCTTTGGTGGGCATTTGATTTCTCCTGTTTATAAAAGTATTTTTTCGAATAATGAATTATAAGTCCACATGGAATGCAGTTGAAATATATCAGGGCGCCCATGATTAGTAAGCATCCGTTCCACGAATATTCTTCAATTAAAGCGTTTGTTATATATGGCATAACAGTCTGTCCTATAGTAGCTCCTAATGTTAGTATACCTAGTGCGAATTTTTGGTTGTTAACAAACGTCCAATTTATAACTATTGATGAACTGAGGGTGTTGACACTGGTAAAAAGACCAACGACTATTCCAACAAGGGCGATAACTGTACCAATATTACGCGCTAAAGAAGCACACGACAGAGCAATTCCGGCGAGTGCAGAAGCTATCATTACGCATGCGCCAGTGTCATACTTCGTAACCACAATCGAGAATAATATTCCACCAGCTAAAATTAAGTGAGAGAAAATGAAGTTAATATAACTGCATGACCATACATGACTGCATTACTTGGACATAAAAAATCAACAAAGAATATAAGTTTATCAAATAAATAATAAATTAAAGTTATACCGTTATAGAGAAAATTTACTTTGCAGAATTATATACACGCACATGTATTTGCATTTATTAATGACTTTCTACTGTGTCTTTAAATAAATTATAAGAACCTCGTGTAATTCTGCTGTTATTACATTGATTAATCATTCTATTATTTTAAAGCAAAATATGCATCGAATATTTGATTGAAAGTACACAATAGTTACGCTATAATAATTGAGCCGCGTCATGACAAAACCAACATAATGGGTTTGCGACCAGCATGGATCCAGACCAGCCTGCGCATCCGCGCAGTCTGATCAGGATCCATGCTGTTCGCTATCAGTTTCTCTACTTGTTATAAAGTTGTAAGCGAACAGCATGGATCCTGATCAGACTGCGCGGATGCGCAGGCTGGTCTGGATCCATACTGGTCGCAAACCCATTATGTTGGTTTTGTCGTGACGCGGCTCATATTACCTAACGACAACCCCATGTACAGGCTCTGTACAAGCGCGGCTTCTGATCGCAGACACTGGAACGCTGATATGAACTCTACATAAACTACCCCTAAAACGCCTACCATTCCAAAACATGACAGGTTCATATATAAACACGCTACAAAAATTATTACACCGCGTGATTTTGACGCGAGTTGTTTCTCGCCATCTTTGATACTTTCTTCTTTACTCTTCTGTGAGCGACTTGAGTTTGACAGAAACCTCGTAGATTTATCACCCGGCAATAAGGAGGATGCCTCCGTTTCTCGCTCGTAACTAGCATAAGTAAACGAAACCTCTACGTCATCTGCGTCTGAAACACGTGATGGCATTTTCAAAGCAGCTACTGTTTTCTTAAAATAACAAATCTACTGTTTTCAATGACAAATCTACTGTTTTCTTAAAATCACAAATCTTTTTTCTTAAAGTCACAAATCTGACGTTTTCTTAAAATCACAAGTCTACTCTTTTCTTGAGCCTAAACATCTACTGCTTCTTAAAATCACAAGGAAATGATAAAAATGAAAAGACCTATTTCAATATCACCTCTTTATGTATCATATATTAATGTTCCGATTATTATCTATTGTACGTAGGTATTGTCTATACATAATACAATATTCATGAGCATGATTTTGAATTAATTAATTATGTTTAATGAGAACAATTTATATGACGGTAATGCAGAAATAAATCCCGAATTTTGATTCGATAATGTGTAGAGAGGAAAAACAAAG
Organism: Ruditapes philippinarum; assembly: GCF_026571515.1. Classification (NCBI taxonomy): domain Eukaryota; kingdom Metazoa; phylum Mollusca; class Bivalvia; order Venerida; family Veneridae; genus Ruditapes; species Ruditapes philippinarum. The sequence goes on from NW_026865149.1 coordinate 77,610, forward strand.
GTTTTCCGCAACTAGGCGTGTGTGTTGTCTTTAGTTCTCTCAATCCAAATATCATTACTTCTCTAAACTATCATTACTTCTCTAAACTATCATTACTTCTCTAAACTATCATTACTTCTCTAAACTATCATTACTTCTCTAAACTATCATTACTTCTCTAAACTATCATTACTTCTCTAAACTATCATTACTTCTCTAAACTATCATTACTTCTCTAAACTATCATTACTTCTCTAAACTATCATTACTTCTCTAAACTATCATTACTTCTCTAAACTATCATTACTTCTCTAAACTATCATTACTTCTCTAAACTATCATTACTTCTCTAAACTATCATTACTTCTCTAAAATATCATTACTTCTCTAAACTATCATTACTTCTCTAAACTTTCATTACTTCTCTAAACTATCATTACTTCTCTAAACTATCATTACTTCACTAAACTATCATCACTTCTCTAAAATAACATTACTTCTCTAAACTATCATCACTTCTCTAAACTATCATTACTTCTCTAAACTATCATTTCTTCTCTAAAATATCATTACTTCTCTAAACTATCATTACTTCTCTAAACTATCATTACTTCTCTAAAATATCATTACTTCTCTAAACTATCATTACTTCTCTAAACTATCATTACTTCTCTAAACTATCATTACTTCTCTAAACTATCATTACTTCTCTAAACTATCATTACTTCTCTAAACTATCATTACTTCTCTAAAATATCATTACTTCTCTAAACTATCATTACTTCTCTAAACTATCATTACTTCTCTAAACTATCATTACTTCTCTAAACTATCACTACTTCTCTAAACTATCATTACTTCTCTAAACTATCACTACTTCTCTAAACTATCATTACTTCTCTAAACTATCACTACTTCTCTAAAATATCATTACTTCTCTTAACTATCACTACTTCTCTAAACTATCATTACTTCTCTAAACTATCATTACTTCTCTAAAATATCATTACTTCTCTAAACTATCATTACTTCTCTAAACTATCATTACTTCTCTAAACTATCATTACTTCTCTAAACTATCATTACTTCTCTAAACTAGCATTACTTCTCTAAACTAGCATTACTTCTCTAAACTATCATTACTTCTCTAAAATATCATAACTTCACTAAAATATCATTACTTCCCTGAAATAGTATTACTTCCCTAAAAATATAGCATTTACTTCCCTAAAAAATAATTACTTGCCTAAAATAGAACTTAATACATTATAGTAAATTTACTCATTATACTATTTACAATGTACAAAATCTTTTGCATTATTAATGGGATTTTCTTATGTACAGAAGTTATTAGTTACTTGCAAAAGTGAAGGCAACTAGTACTGGTAAATTGATTGACAGCCTGCCCATGAACGATGCGGAGGCTGAACTGTCCTCTGGTAAATTCACTATGGCTTACTGTCGTGATCCGGAGTGAAAACTACCAACACATCACCACCACCATCTATCATAATTATGAAATATATCACTCACCCCATAACATACATTTCCGTAAATGTCATGCGTTGATGTTAAAAAATCTTACATCTCAAAATGCATGTATGTCCGTGCAATTCGGAAGCCAATTATTTAATCGGAATGTATGAAGCACTTGTGGATGAACGATTATGTGCATCGGTGGTTCAGTGGTAGAATGCTTTTGACTTTGTCGTATTTTGTGTTTTCGCCCCGTTTGAGCGAAAGAATGACAAACTTTTTACTTTGTCGTATTTTTATGTTTTCGCCTTTTCGCCCCGAGAAGCGAAAATACGACATGTGACAAATCAGCCACCATAATGATAAGATTTTGGCTCTTTGGCGTCACTATTCGGTGAACATCTGTTGGTTGGTCGTTGACGGTTCCAGCGGTAAGATAGCGCTGAGGAAGTGATAATGAATACATCTACATATATATTCATCAGACCTGGAGCTTTACAACTATATCTTATAAGCACTCAAATCTTAAATAGATTTAGACTTGGATATTCATCAAATTTATTTTTCATAATAGAAAATTGGTTTGCATTGACCTTCATAGGATGTTATTGACCTGTTTATAACATTAATCTCCATATTATTTCCTATAACATTTTACTGGAAATTCATTTCATAGAAATCATAAATTACTGAATTCGTAACTCGAATAAACTTGGTAACTAATAAAAGGAGTGAAATTTTGATTATTTCAAATGCAACAAAAGTACCACCATTACGAAAACAATGTGACAGTTTAGAAAAAATGGAAATTGAAACACATCTTTTCAGTGACCATAATGACCGTTATGTTGACAGTAGCAATTATTCACAATTATTCAAAAGTATTATTTTTTTTCGATTTTTGGAGGAGTGTTTCTATCATGCGATTTTTTGTGTTACTTATTTAATAAGCAATTTAAAATAAGCTGGTATCTGAATGGTTAAAATAAATGTGTATGAATATAATGATGCTATAAGCGCCTTCGATATGAAAACGCTCTATTACAAAGCGTGCGTTCCCAAAGTCCTGTAGTATATGTTTCATACCCAGCCAATGTTTTTCTCGTTTTTGGTGATCTGTCAACAATGCTATTAGCCACTTACTTTCGCTATTTGTTGTGTATTTTGTATATCTCTTGACACATTATATAATTACAAACGTTAAAGAATTGCGAGAGATAAAGCAGAACTTTGTAATAGTTTTATTCCGTCTTAAAACAGTATTATTGTCATGTTTACATCATTTTTCACTAAAATAGAATCTGTCTCACTCTAATCTTATAATTCTGCACTAACATTCTATTATAGCTGCATAAACACCTTTTCAAATTAATAAATGCGTATCATGAAACACGCCGAATGTCACGAAACTATGTTAAATGGTTTTCTAAATATTGTACATTTTACTTTGCAGTTTTAAAACGGGGTTTTAACTCAATCAATAAGCGATTTCACATTTCATCGGATCATTTTTTGTATCCGTTGAAAATCTCATCTCATAAATTGGAATGCAAACAAGATAAAAGGAAAAGAAGTCCCTGTATAGATCACCATGTTTATATTGATTTTAAACATTTTGTAACATTTGTTTATGGTTCAATTTATTTCTGTAAACAAAAATTCCTCCTATTATTGACGACTCTGATAATGAAGTGGCAATTATACATACAAAAGCCTTTTTATACGAGAATATGGCTTTTTCGACCACTTGACATAGTTTGTAAACGTAAAATAACTTGTATCGAACTTGTTTTATTCTAAATCACATTTATTAAACCAATTGATCGGTAAAGCAAGGTTAGATATAACCTTCTTTCACAGTGATATAATCGGGGGTAGTAATTTTTTAGCAATCGCATTGTCAAATACGCGTTGAATTGTTTGTAATATCTGATAAAATAAATACTTTAAGCAGATGAATAGTTTTAAAATGAACGGATTGATATAAATTTTTAACAATAATGTATAATAAATCCGACACTAATACAAACGTTAAGCTACCGCCGATTAGTGCAAATAGCAGCTCTGGTATAAAAATTAACGCAGAATGTGGAATTAACGGGGGGAATACGTCAAACACGGCGGTCCTGAATAGTTCGGCAGCCCCTACCAGCGGAATGGTGAGCCAAAATCCTAGGGGCACGAGTTCGAAGAACTTGATATATCGGAGCATTCCGCCGAAACCTCACACGTTTACACTGTCGGATATGATTGAACCTAATTTCGCTCATCAAATGGGAGCTCCTCACAGTAAAAAGCTCGGACTAACCGGAAGTTCTTCCTCTGAATTTGCTAAAAGGTTTATGACTAGACCGTCAACTCAGCCTCGTGTTGTGGAATTTAATGTTTCTAAAATGGGATCACAGAAACGAAGGCGAGGAATAAATGGGTTTTTCCCACCTGTAAAACTTCGGGTCTCGGCGAAAGCTGATAAATCTCAAACCTCAGTATCTTTTTCAGAGGTAATTATTATTTTTTTTTTCATTTTTTTTTTTTTTCATTTTTAGTTTCTGAGATATAAAATATTTGAAATAAGAGAATTCTATGTACGATAATTAATTCTTAATTTCTTATATGTACTGCCTGCACATGTTTGAAATGGTTCCAAATTAAATAATAATAAATTACATTTAACAAATAACGTGTGCATTAGTTTTGGCTTATATTGTTGTTAAGCAACATGTCCCTAAGATAAAATGAGCGGTATTTGGAGGATCTATGTTTGGTATTTATGGACAGATTTATCTCTTAGGTTGTTAATTTATTGATTAATTGATATAGATTTTGATAATTTATCATTGACGACATGTTCGTATAAAGCGGCTAGTAAACACAACTCCGTGGTTGGTTAATCTCATGCATTCATATACATGTATATCTCAAACTGTAAGTTTTCAGAAAAATCGCGTGACAAAAAGGAACAAATAAAATCACAGTCATCTGTACCATTCTAATTCAATACTTATAAAATCAAAAGTATTGAATTATTTATTTACGTCCTGTGGGAATGCGGCGGCATGTTGTCATGACCCTGAAATTGTGTGTCAGATGGTTGTGTAACCGTTTGTGGACTAGCAAGCTTTATTGTTGTAAAATGAACTTCAAACTATTGATGTTAAAAATTCATACTGACATTGACTTTAAATGAGCCCCGTCTCGACAAAACCAACGTTTGCGACCAGCATGGATCCAGACCAGCCTGCGCATCCGCGCAGTCTGATCAGGATCTATGCTGTTCGCTATCAGTTTCTCTACTTGTAATAGAGTTTGTAAGCGAACAGCATGGATCCTGATCAGACTGCGCGGATGCACACGCTGGTCTGGATCCATGCTGGTCGCAAACGCACTATGTTGGTTTTGTCATGACGCGACTCAAATAATGATTAGACTCAAAATACTCAAGTTTTTACCTTTACGAAGTAGGACTATGTATATTAATCACTTGTTAAAAAATTCGAAGGCCACGCTTCTTTTACTCGTAAACACTAGTTAACAAACCTCATTATGCGCTTTAAAAACTTGATAAGAAAGTACTAGAAAATGTTTCAATCACGTTTAGTAAAGCATCACACAGTTTGTCACATGTATTATTTCATAGTCAAATCTTTGCCATGTATAAGGGAAGATTCAAACATAGCTTATATAAAATATACATTTTGTATTCTCTGATATTCGGAAATACTCGAGGATACCAAAACGATTCAAATGTTACTACATGGTTGAAATCCAGTGTTTCAGAGGGCCAGAAAGTGTTATACATAGTTTAGCTAAAGTCAGGGCTATAATATAGATTTGGAATGATATTCAGATAAAATGTAAAATAGTTTTGCTCTGGCTAAAATGTATGAAGTGTTTAATTTATGAAAAACTTTCCACTTAAAGTGAAGGTTTTAAGTAATTTAAGGAATAAAATCTTATTATTTTTCATTCTGTATATGTGACAATCGACAGATTTGTTGACAGTTGTATATACATTGTAATAGTTTAGTTTATTTGAGTCTCTGTCATATATGCATTAAAAATATACATACACAAAACACAGTTATTTAATTAAAGACATATATGGCTAAATTAGAATGAAAAAAAAAGATACTTAAACGCTACATATTGATAATACACCTTTAACAAACATATGTATGATAATATCTAATATGAATTCAAAAAAAGCGACTTAGCGACCTAACAAATTAAATTTCATTAAAAGACATATCTGGTTTAAAGTAAACAATTATGACAAATGTGCCTGGTATCAGGCAAATCCGTTTCAACATAACATTTCCTGATCCAGCGGGTTCCGGTATCAGGTCATGCCCCAGCCCCCCCCCCCCCGAATTTTGCTTATACTATTACAACAAGATCTGTATATTAAGTTACGACTTCTTTTTGTAAAAATCATGTAAAAATGACACTTGACCTATAGCCCCAAAGGAAAACTAGTAAAATGCCAAACACCCTCTGGAATATAAATAATGAATTTCCCCTTGTTAAGATTTTGTGACCTCCACCGGTAAAAAAAGCTTGCATAAAATTAGTCCTAATGAATATAAACCTTACAAACATTAAATTTTATACGCATTCAAGTGCTCAATCGTCAGTATTCAAACCAAGTAGATCGATTTTCTTAGATTCATTAAAAATTGTAAAAAAAGAGTTTCAATTCCCAATAGAATTGAGTATACGCTTCCTAATTAACGTTTTTAAAAATGATGAGCTCAGTTATCAAATCGAATAGTAAACACACTGATTAAAGAATGTATCGATCTATAAATATATAATCTAGGGCTATACAGTATTGGGATTTATACATAAGCGGAGTTTGTAAGACATTTTGCCGATACCCTTAACATTAATCTTTGGACGTATACAATAATATGCAATTTTATAATTATTTGGGTGGCGGCCAGAAATATTACTTTACGAAAAGGTGTTAACTGTAATTCGGAAGATATTTATTCAAGTCGTGTACTTTTCAGATTATAAAAACGACTATTATTTGGGTATAATTTAAGTGAATACATGTTTGTATATAGTCTAAAAAGAGTTATTTTAGTTCTAGCTGTTTGAATTACGATTATAATTATGTGTCTTGTTTACTTTAAATAAAAAAATCGAAAATTATAAGAAAATATTTGTTTCTCTTCTTTGCAAGTCGATATTTTGTACAAAGAACACACAATAATATAATCCTGTAATTCAGTCCACTGAACTAAAATCGTTATATTTTGTAATAGCTTAAGTGTTTCCGTTATGAAATACAATGCTGTTTTCATTGATGTAATTATATGAACGTGCTCTGTCGATATTTAAAACAGATGTAATGACGTCATACATATATCGACTTGATTAAGACAAAGCGGCCGGTGTAATGTGGGGAAGGTGGGCAGGCAGGGATTTATGACTTTAAGTTATTCTCAGTATAATTTCATTATGTGCAGATCATTTATTCACATTGATAAATCTCAAGCAATGTCCGAAACCAAGAAAAATTAAGGAAGGTAATGTTATTCTTGTCGGACATTATTGGTTATTTGTGCCAACACATTACCTGCACATTGCCCCGGCATTTTAGATACACATGGGAGGTAAAACCTTGACACATTTCTACCGTTACCCTTCTCTGTCCGCTCTTCCCCGGATGTGGGACCGGGTTATATTTGACTATTTTTTATTGTTTTATTTTCATGGTCAAATTAGTTTATTGCTCTTTTCAATTCTACTGAGATTTGAGGACATATGGTTTAAGAAAAATAGGGCTCGAGCCCATACAAAGGTTTAACGACATATACCTGAAGCAGTAGAAAACTGTCACCTTAGATTGTTCGAAATAATGTTATACTCTTTCAACTTGCCATTCCTTTCAATGCCACTAATATTTAATTTATCGTACGAGGGATGTTCCAAAAATAATGTCACTTGATGCCAGTATCTGGTCATAGCAATTGTCAATTGTTGCCAATAACTACGTTAAATATCATTATTCTTGCACAGCAGAATGCCGGAAATTTCATCTGGCATGGGGTGACAGTTGAGTCGCGTGCCAAACAACGTCATTTTAGCGCATTTTATGAATGAACCACGTTAAAATGACGTCATTTATCAACTGACGAAGCTAATCAACTGAAGAAGCTAATTAAGCGAAACATGTATTGATATTTACATGTGTGTTGGTTCTATTACTTTTATACTCAAAATCAATTCTACCTTCTACTTTTCGTACCTGGAATTCTCTTCCTGAAACTCTTCGATTTAGTCCAACTTTAAACATATTCAAGTCTAAAATAACCCCAAATATCAAAAGACCACCGTCTTACTATAATACAGGCACACGTAAAGATCCAATCCTTCACACAAGATTAAGATTAGGATGTAGTTCATTGAATGAGGATCTGTTCAGAAGGTCTATTGTGGAAAGTCCAACATGCACATGCGGAATGAGAGAAACTGTATCTCACTTCTTATTGCAATGTACCAAATACAGAAATATACGCGAAAGATTTCTCACTAATTTAAATTGTCCGGCTACAGTAAATAATCTTCTTTACGGTAACGAACATCTCTCTTCTGATGAAAACAAAACCCTCTTTCAGAATGTCCAAAAATTTATTACACAATCGAAGCGCTTTTTGTAAGAATTACTATCAGTGTGAATAAACTTGTCTTTCCGTACGCTCATATTTCCTTACATGTTAATATTAATTATTAAACTCCGATATATATATTCAATCATACCTTTCCTTACATTCTTCCTTTCTTTTAGCATTTCACCATAATTTACCTTAGATTTTTCTTTAGTGATAATTCAACAATCAATTATTCTCTTATTTTCTTTGTTGTACATTCAAAGAGCTTACATCTAACCGCAACATTCTTGTATCTTTATCTTGAAAATTACTTTTACTGGAGAGGAATTGATATAAGTATTGTTTTATTTGTTTTCCAATTCAGTCTGAATTACATTGTTGTGCAATGTTTGTTAATGTCATTTATGTACAATTTATTGAATAAATAAAGTTTAAACTAATGTGTGTTGGTTTTTGATCTAACTGTCCTGTCATTTTAGAAAGGAACTATGTGCTTAGGATGACGTCATTTCGCCGTTATTAAAGTTGTAAATTCATACGCTATTGTAAGGAAATAGTTATGGATGAAATGACTTTAATTTCCATGAACAAATATCTTATTGTGGTAAAACATTTTAAAAATGAAATAATATGGCAGAATATGCAAGAAAATATATCTGACATATGTTTGCGATTCGGATCGGAATATCCGTCCCTCGTCAAGCCTCGTTACTGCCCAATGGGCGTGTCCTTTCGGGACAGATATTCCGGTCCGAAACGCAACATATGACAGATATTATAAATCAAGACAAATCGTAATTCCCAAAGTCATGACTCATCACCGATTCTGTATTACTGTATTATCGACATTTTCCTTACCTTAGAATTACTGTTAGCTAATGGCTTTGTGGCAATTATCTTTTTTAAACGGTGTTGGCATTTGTTGTTTGTTATTTGCTTATTTCATTTTGATAGAGGTCTTTTAGAGCACACTTTATTTGAACAAAAAGTATGCATTAGACAGAATCGATCCAGTTTTTGTTTTACAGAAAAAAGAGATACGATAAATAGCTGAGTGCCAATTAAAATAACCGGTATTTCTGGAATTTAGATAATAGAAATGAAACAAGACATAATTTTTCAAAATGTCCGTGAAAATGTAAATCACTTTTAGGAGCTTTGAAACTTAGTAGAGGAAAAATGAAATTTTTACCAAGATCTAAAATAGATAATAAATTCAAGGCATAATTCAAAAATGTTCTTTTTTCTCTCTATTGCAGCCACCACCGCCACCCTCAGAGCCAAGCCCACTTCAGCTTGTCCCAACGGCCTATTCAGAGGTGCGACCAAAATCCGAATCCCGAAGCATTTCGCGATCATCTCGTCAGTCTCACAGATCTATACGCAAAACCCCGGAGTCGGTGAGAACAGCCCCACCACAGGATCACACTTCCATTTATCCGGACACTTTCGAATTTGACGACCTTAGTTACCTGCCACGCCCTAAAAAGTATTTACCAAAACGAGACTTACCATGGGTATTTAGATACAAAGTGAAAAGGAACATGAACGAGTTGTCAAAAATTATGGCTAGTAAGCCGGGGCCAATGATTGATGTATAAGAGGGCAGTTGTCTTAGAATGTTATCATATATTATAAAGATACAAATTACGTCATAAGATGACGACAAGAGGGTCGATTATGGTAATGGCGTTATGACGTCCGTATAATCTTTATTTTATTTAATGTTAGATATAAAGACATTTTACGTGCATTTAAAGCAGTCATTCATTTGTGCTGGAGTATAGAGTGTGTATTTGATGTTTTTGGAGCTAAATGTGATGTTAGCCAAAAGACAACTTTTTTCATGACGTCATCACTCAGTGAACGTTTATAAATGACGTCGGAATATTACACATATTAGTTTAATAGAAAGCAACATTTTACGGTGCAAACAAAATTGAATGACTATGTGGTTGCAGTTATAAAACTTGTGTTTGTTCCACAGTGTATGGTATTTATATGCGAAAATCATTTAAATCTAGTTCTATTTGGCAATTTGCAAAACCTGCATTTAAGAAAATAGCAATAGTATATATATACGTGAAACTGTTAAAGTTACTACACCTATATGTTTTCGATATTCGCCATTATATAGGTATGGTATACTTTAGCAGGATGTGTAGACTGTAACAAATAATCATCAATAAAACTAGTGCTAATTTCAGTGTATAAACAAGTCTACTTCCGGTTATCGCACGAAAAGTTTCAGACGTGACCGGAAGTAACATGTGCTAGTAATCACAAGACAGAATAAACATTGAATTACAGGCTTGCAAGACATTGTACAGAGATTTTGTTTATAATCCACTGTGAATTTCATTTCATGCCTTTTAGAGAATACAGTTTCCTCCGCAATTCCATTACACTTACAGTTTCTCGTTTTATCCTAGATAATTGTTATCATCTTCCAAAGACCTCCACCATTGGACTGGGTTTCAATTCGTTTGTATCGGGGTCACTGAGGCGGAAACTGTATTTGCCAACTTTCTCTCTTAGAAAGGCTATGTTTTCATTTGTCAAAACGATATCGGTGGAACATTCCAAATATGGTACCGATCACCGGTGTACCAGAAATGTAATCTTATATGTGTTTGAACACTGTCTTTAGCGTTTAAATTATATGCGGCAAATACTTATATTGTAATGGTCATTTATGTTATCAATAACATTTCTAATTGCTCAATGACTCGTTTTCTGAAATTGATACCCGGTATTTTATAAAGGTTATAAAGATTTATATTTACCGAATATCAATTTTCAGCGGACGACGAATCTGCCGAACTCTTGATTTTAATATTATATTTAATATTTATTGTATTCAAATTTCTTTCATTGTTTTTTACTGCACATGTAGTCAAATTCAATGCATTTAAGGTTTAGCATGTGGAAATGCTTAACATAATAAGTATGTATGTATATTATAAAGTTAAACTTTTAAAATATATATGTAAGTGAGTGAAACATGCACATTGAAAGTAATAGTTGAAGAATGCAAGCACCTGCTTTTATCATAGCTTTTCAGCTGACATGACAAGTTACGTCACAATGTACATTTTTGTTTGTGTATATTATATTGTATATTTGAATATATATATTGTAACGTTAAACTTTTAAAATTAAAGATAAATAATACAACCCACACGCTTCCGTACTCTTGCTTCTTTACACATTTTCACTACTGTTTACAAATGTATCGAATATGCTTGTCAATCCAAACACTAGTTGTGCCTTTGTACATCTTTAGGTTCTAGTCCCGGGCAACGTTGTATTGTTTTGTAAATGACTTCTTTTAATTCGTTTTATTTCTATTCCCCATCGGAAACCTACAAAGTGAAACGTCTCTCCCAGAAGAACTTAGTAATAATTATCTTATGTATTTGATGAAGCATGGTAAATTATTACAGATACTTGAACAATTAGTTGTTCACCTTATATAACGTCAATAACCATTACACGGAACCTTAGTTCACAGTGTATTCCCGAAGAATATTAAGTAATAGAAAGAGCATCGAAACACGAGGCTATCTGATTTGTACGAGGGGGGCGAGTGCCGAGATTGCCGAGTGTTTTGAAATTCTTTCTCTTTTGTATCATAGACAAACATAAAAACACGTTCCCTGTTGTCACAATATGAAATCCCGGAGAAAAAGCACAATGAAAGAGCATCTAAGTATGATATTTCTGTCGCTTTCCCTTTCTCTGCCGTCACAATAAGTAAACCCCAGGAGAAATGAGCCAATCAATGGGCATGCTCTAGAGTGCGGGTAACTAATAACGCACGGTGCATATATTTGTACACGATTTAACTCGTACATATTTTCAACAGAAATGTCCCCAAATTATGATACAAAGATATAATATTCGATGTAGCTGGAGATTCAACTTGGGAACCCTATATTGATATTTATGGCCAAACATGGTTACCATCGGACCACAAGACAACTTTCAAATTGATAATTATGTTGGCAACGTTAGTGTACGATACGTAAGCAACTTCTATAACGTAATATGTAGTAACTTTTACAAGTTCTCCGAAGTCATTTGAGCATTAATTAAATAATATAAAAAATCATGTTATCAAATGTTTATGTTTTTGTATTTATATGTATATATTCGCTAATCAATAACATATTTTAGCAAACACTAATTACACTCGACAAAATGTCGTAGACAAGGCCAAGACGGAGATAAATAAGCGCATAAAACAGGTTGGTTGTGATTTTAGTGAATGCGAGTTACCATGCGTTTTCGACAAAAACTCAATAATAGAGGCAGTGGCAGTAACATTTTTTTTTAACTGAGACTTGTAGACAATCTGTCCTTTAGTATGCAATTAAAAAAAATCGAATATGCTCTTCCGTATAATGAAATAGCAAAAACCCAAATGATGGGTTTTCAAAGTCAGTCAGTGTACATGGGTTGGTTGAACAAGTAATTTTAGGCGTATCGGAAGGTGCAACGGTAACCAGATACATGAATAACTAGATATAAACATATTGATAATCTTTATGTATGAAAGGTAATGTAATTATAAGATCTTATAACATCTTACCATGTAGATATAACAAATGGTACCTAGCAGATACAGTGTTCGTTTACTAATTGTAAACATCAAAGAATATGTTTATCAAATTTCCCAATGTCAAGTAGAATATAACTCCCGAATTTTTTAATTAGTTCTCGTATAAAATCATACAATTTGAACAAGAGTAGTACTGTTTCATTATTAGCAGAACAGAGCACGCACTGTTACTTTATAAAACACTTCAATGAAGTTTTAATGAAAGCTATGCGCAGGAATTTCAATCTGAATTGTAATATATTTAATACCCGAACTAAGCGTCTACGTAATGAAATTATAAAAGCGACTACGTGAAATTCTCTAGAATGTTATAATTATAAACTCAATGCTAGTCATATTAGGAGTATGTTAATTAGACATGTATTTCCCTTGTTACACTTACATTAACAGTGTGGTTAACAAGATAGATGCCCTCAGTTGCCACAGAGCGGGTTCAGGCCGGTTTCAGCCGTAAATCTAGAGGGTCGCAAGGTTGATACACTTCGAAAGCTTAGAGCTCAGAAATCTTCCTGGTGGGACATATACTCTCATAAACTCTCATTGTGATAAAGTGAAACTTCAAAATGTCAGTGTGACCTTGACCTTAGAGGTAGGGACATAATTCTTGGACGCGACACATCGTCTTGATGAGGTAGACATTTATGCGTAGTTATTTAAAAATCCTTCGATGCATGACAGTTACAGTCCGCACACGAATGTGTGTACCTATTTACTCTTATTGTGATGTGAAACTTCAAAATGATAGTGTGACCTTGACCTTTGAGGTAGGTCCTTGGACGTGGTCCTTGGACGCGACACATCTCTTGATGTGGTAGACATTTGTGCCAAGTTATTTCAAAATCCCTTAATGTATGACAAAGTTACAGTCCGGACACGAATGAAGTGGGGTCGCAGACAGACAGACGGACGGTGTGGCATAAAAAAGAAAACATGTCCTATCACCAATGCTTTTAACCAAAACAAAATAATATGGTCATACTTGATACAGGCAATCCATTGACGTATTGCCCCTTTTTGTTGCCATTGAAAGCAGATTTCTTTGTAGAATTTAATGTTATGAACTAATGGAATGGACTGGCAAGATGAAGCTAGGATGTACAGACAAGTCACAATAGCTCACATTAAGAAGGATGCGCTCTGGTCATATACTAACAGACCAGTCTAGACTGCCAAGGTATTTACAACTAAATTATATGAGCCGCGTCACGACAAAACCAACATAGTGCGTGTGCGACCAGCATGGATCCAGACCAGCCTGTGCATCCGCGCAGTCTGATCAGGATCCATGCTGTTCGCTATCAGTTTCTCTACTTGTAATAAGGTTTGTAAGCGAACAGCATGGATCCTGATCAGACTGCGCGGATGCGCAGGCTGGTCTGGATCCATGCTGGTCGCAAACGCATTACGTTGGTTTTGTCGTGACGCGGCTCATATATCTTGATATACACAAAAACTCAGTTTCATTCTATTTGGTAAAATTTATTCAATAAATTAAACATTTTATTCTTGAAAGATAAAAAATTGTACAGTACAGCATGAAGTAAATTAAGTGATACGTTATTTTTTTAAATAAGCATCAGCAAATGTACATAATATTTTCTCTCTTATGTACTTATGATATAGTCATTTTCTACAGAACATATATATATTCTGTGCAGTGCAGTCGAGTAAAACTCATCTTTTAGATATTAAATTCTTGCATGTATAACAATTTCAGTCTGTAATCCCTCACATTCATAATGGACAAGCCTAATTTCAAGTTGGACTAGACCATTTTACCAAACAAGACAGTCATTACATGTATAAAGATCTTTACACTTATTAGTTTTTAGACAAAGGAATGTACAATGAAGGCCACTAATATAGACCTGGACGGAATTATAAAAATAAATATCAGCATTAACTAAGATTTGAACAATATATACAGAAATTGTATCATTTAAATACACATATAATAGAAATATTCTACATCAACAACTCAAATGTCACCAAGTATTTTGCTAGGTTTCTAATTCATATGTGGGACCAATTATACAAATTCTTTGTCCCAGTTCATATAAATAATAATCTTATGTTAAAATCTTAAGTTTTATTCTTTGTCCCAAACCTATTTTTTCATATGTATCCCCCCCCAAATATATTTCTAAACAAATATTTTATCATCAATAGGTCAAAACCATTATTTATGCCTTAATGAGACAGACTACGTTTTAATGAGTTTAGTTTAAATATCTAAAATTAAAGGCATTTCAAATTCAAATGATTTTCTTTCTGTTTTACTAAACATACAGAGAAAATCAAAGAATAATCAAACAGAAAATATTCTTTAAGCTCAAATAAACAATAAAATGCAATGTCAGACATAATGTATAATAATCAATGAGATTTTCTTATATCACAGCCTTTCAACAGAGGCATAACTTCAGTCCATGATGTCATACGATATTGAACCCAAGGATTCAATATTTAATCTAAAGACATGAAATAAACCCAAAGACAATAGTCACACGAGGATCAGTTTACAATCAGATATAATACATCGATAACCTGACAAAATCTGAAGCCCCAGACTGTGACCTATTAATTCTTCCAAATGTGATTTAACCATGTACAATGGGTTATAGCTACAACAATCTAACATAAAAATAGAACAATGTAATGAAACAATCTTAATGATTGCTTCCAACCAGCAGTTTAGCTTGTGATATGTTAACCAACTCTACTTAACAAGGGAACATATACTTTTTACACAGTAATTCATAATGTGGAGCAGTAAACAAATTGTAAAAAATTTCATAGAAAAATATAAATGTTAAATGATGTTTTTTATTTGAAATTTTATGATGAACTTATGATCTTTCTACATGTATAAAGCTTCTTTACTTCAATTTATTTTTCATAAAAAGAGAATAAAAAATTGTATTTATTCCTAATCTTGCAATAAATTTTAGACAAAGCTCACATATGCCTTCATATCAAAACTACAATTATACTAGATTATTTATACAGCCAAATTCGGAATGTAGGTCAAACATTCCAATATTTATTAGTGATTTTAACTAAGCATTAGAATTTGAATAATAATTTTCAAGTACACACAATGAAGTAAAGGTTCACAAGTTTAATCAGCATGTGGCTCAGAGCCATGTGAACAGTTGACAGTTCAAAAATAAACTAAAATCCTTACACTTTACACAATAAGAAGATTAAAAGCTTTCCCTTCTGTTAATTGTTACAGTTTATAGCTCAATCTTTTTTTGTCCTTTAATAGCAAAGAAATACAATTAATCCTTAATAATCCAAGAGGAGAAAAGTCAAAAATATAAGGCTTAGTGTTGGCATTGAATGATAAGTTTTCAACCTGATCTTTAACCTTAAGCTTTTCCTTATCAGTTAATATTAAAGAAGTACTCATCTCACAATTCTAATTTTTTAAACCATTGCCGAGAATTAAATTTACTCCAATTTCAATGAAATCTGTTTTTTATTTTTCATTTTTGGAACATAAACAAATATAATCTGTACTTTTATGAAATAAGCAGATCGTAAGATATCTTTGTATAAAAACTTTTAAATAATTATAATCAACAAGTTAGTATACTTGTACATTACAATACATCCTCCTTACAAAAGCCATGTATCTTTCACAAGCCTCACATTTCAAGGTCAAGGTCAATTTTTTAATATGATATTAAAGCAAAGAGAAAAATCTCTTCACAGTATATGATGTTGGATGTTTGGTGAACACTTTTATCTGACACATCAAGGTAGAGGAACGAGATTTTCTTTGGCCCATTTCCTCATGGTACGGACCATATATTCTACCTGTGGTGTGCTGGAATTTCTCAACATGTTGATAACATCTCTCAATGTCTCCCTGTAACATTAAAATACATGATATTACAACAAGATATGGAATTATTATATACTTACAAATGAAATATTGAGAAATATTGATGAAATAAAATGCATATTTTCATATTCAGTATTTTCACTGTAAAAATTTATTTTTCACTGCAGTGAAACATATTTTCCGTATTTTCACTGGTGTCTTGCCGGACTACTTTCTTTTAAATTCTGCCAGTACACAAAATTTAAGGGAAAGTCTTTCAAATTTTAATGTCAAAAAAGAGAAAACTGTATATATAATAAACAGAAAATTCAAGTTTTTTCTATAAATACATGATTTATTTTCATCTTGTGGCATGAAAATTACCATATTTCACTCGTAGCTACCGCCACTCATGAAATATTTATTTTCATACCACTTGATGAAAATAAATCATGTATTTATAGACAAAACTTGAATATCCTCTATTTATGTACACTTTGGTATACATTAACTGTAAGAAATTAGTCTAGTGTTGCAACAAAATATTAATTCAAATAATTGAAACATTAAATAGGGTATAACTTGCTCAAAACACAATTGGTTCATAAAATGCATATACAAAAAAGTATGTTTTTATTAAAGGACAAATATTCCCCCCTACCTTTTATCAATAAAGAAGAAATTAGCCTTCTTTCAGAGACCATTATTAAGCACTAAAGTGTTAATTTCAAAGGCTTATCTTAAAAGACAGGTTTGTCTGTATTCCTGATGTATTATCATATTTAATGGGTATGAAAATTGCATTTCTGCAGTTGTTAATATAAGAGCGGAATTCAAAACCCGTCAGGGGCAAGAATTGTTTCCTTGAGCAAGAAACTTTACACTCATTGCTCAGTACTGGCTGGTTGCAGTAACATATTCGAAAGTGTGTCTATAAGCTTATAGCTTCCTACACAATCAGACTAAAATAAATTCTGTATAAACCAATGGAGGAATTATTGCTCACTGATGTTAAATTATCTTCAAGCAAACTATAACAGTCAATCTAGATTTAAAATAATATTATGTCCATTCAAGAGTAAAAGTCAAATCAACTTTACACTTTGCTTTAACTGTTTTTAATTTTATTTTGTGCTTCACAAAAATAATAAATGACTCACATGACCCATGGTAATTTTTTTTATAAATATCCATTGTTATCAAAAACGTTCACTTGACAACAAAAATTTGAGCATATTGTCACTTTAAGTTTGTAAGCATTTTTCTCTGTTATTTTATAAACTAAGTTAAGTTGGAGCGAAGTTAGTTAGTTGGTTAGGTAGTTACATACACAATGTTCAGGTCATATTTTGCTAAGCTATATTCTCAAAAAATGTTATAACTGAGATTAAGATGTACGCACCTTGGTTCATGTCCGGCAATGATAAGTTGGAACACACCCACACAGGCCCCTCGTTTACCCTCCCAATACTCTGGGTTAGGATCTAATCTTTCCAGAACATCAAATGCTTTAGCTGCATAGTAAAACTGTCCCATCTAAAATCATAATTAAAAGTAATTCATCAACTTATCATTCATCATGAAATAATTCATTTTATGATATAAAATGATTAATTTTATGATGAAATAATTTCTTATGATATGAAATAATTCATTATGAAACAAAATAATCATGATACATATTACAAATAATTTTAGCATAAATCATTAAATACTTCGAGCACTAAATCATTTATGCTTACATAATGTATGTTCCTTTTTATTAAGTCTTAAATTGAAAACAAGATTGCATTTGAGAAATGCTATGCCACCGCATTACACAAATTGAAGTGTATGAACAAATGCTGTTGAAGAACGGGTCTTTTATTAACCTCGTGTATTATTGTCTGGATGAGCCGGTACCAATGCAAAGCCAAAGTATTACTATAAACTGCTAGCATTCCCTTGCAGAAAGATAAGCAGACGACAGCCTAAATTTCATGACTACATCAAAGGACAACACAGTAAGACACTTTGTCAAAGTCAGCTGATAATCAAAGTTCACTTTACATCTTAATCTGTGCACATGGTTCACATTTCATAGCTGTACATCAAAGGACAAGAAAGTAGGTCACATAATCAAAATCTAGGTCACTTGATATAAAAGTTCAATTTTACAACTTAAACTGTGCACATGGTCAAAATTTAATTGCTGTACATCAAAGGACAAGAAAGTAGGTCACTGTCCCCTTGGGCAAGGCAAAATTTTGACCCAAGGGTTTAATTCAAAACAATCTTGATACAGGTCCACCAAACAACATTTCAAGTCAAATATCTAAGCTGTAGCTTTCTCCCATTCAGAAAACATTTGTTTTATTTTCTGTTTTTATTATGTGTACTAAATGAAAATCAATGCCCCCAGGCAGGGCCGATTTTGACACCAGGGGAAAAATTTGAACAACTTTGGTAGAGGACCTACAGATGATATTATATAGCAAACATCAAAGCTCTATGCCTTGTAGCTTCAGACAAAAATAGTTTTTATTTTTTTTTTACTATATGTACATAATGAAAATCAATGAACCCAATTTTGACCCCAGGGCTATAATTTGAACAATCTTAGTAGAGGTTCACTTCCTAAAGTCTCATGCCATAAATTTAACCTCTAGCCATTGTCATTTCAGCGAAGAAGATTTTTCAAGTTTTTACTTTATACATATAAGGAAAACTATCGCCTCTAGGGCAGGGCAATTTTTTCACTAGGGGCATAATTAAAACAACTTTAGTAGAGGACCCATAGATGATATTATATACCAAATATCAAAGCTCTAAGCCTTGTACCTTCAGACAAGATGATTTTATATTTTTTACTATATGTACATAGTGAAAATCATTGACCCCTGGGGGTTGGGCCAATTTTGACACCAGGACTATCATTTGTACAATCTTGCTAGAGGTTCACTACACAATGTTTCATGCAAAATATCTTAACTCTAGCCTTTGTAAATTTAGAGAAGATGATTTTTTAAGTTTTTATTATACACATATAAGGAAAACCTATGGCCCCCGGGGCGGGGCTAATTTTGACACTAGAGGCAAAATTTGAACAACTTTGGTAGAGTACCTATAGATGATATCATTTAACAAATATTAAAGCTCTAAGCCTTGTACCTTCAGACAATAATATTTTTTCATTTTTTACTATATGTATATATTGGAAATCAATGACCCCCGTGGCAGGGGCAATTTTGACCCCAGGGCTATAATTTGAACAATCTTGCTAAAGGTTCACTACACAATGTTTCATGCAAAATATCTAACCTCTAGCATTTGTCAATTGCTAGAAGAAATTTTTTTAAAGTTTTTACTGTAAGTTTTTACAATATACATATAAAGAAAACCAATGACCCCAGGGGCGGGCCGATTTTGACCCCAAGGCTAAAATTTGAACAATCTTGCTAGAGGTTCACTACACAATGCCTTATGCAAAATATCTAAGCTCTAGGCCTTTTGGGTCTTTACAAGAAGGTATTTTAAGTTTTTACTATATATGTACATATAGTGAAATTCAATCACCCCCCGAGCGGGGCCGATTTTGACCCCAGGGCTATAATTTAAACAAACTTGCTAGAGGTTCACTACACAATGCCTTATGCAAAATATCTAAGCTCTGGGCCTTTTGGGTCTTTACAAGAAGGTATTTTAAGTTTTTACTATATGTACATATAGTGAATATCAATGACCCCTGGGGCGGGGCCGATTTTGACCCCAGGGCTATAATTTGAACAATCTTGGTAGAGGTCTACCAGACAATGCCTTATGCAAAATATCTAAGCTCTAGGCCTTTTGGGTCTTTACAAGAAGATTTTTTAAATTTATTCTTATAATTCCTTTTGGTTGCCATGGCAACCAGATTTCTGCATGGAATGAAATTCTTTGAACAACTTTGTGAGCCCTTCACCCAAGGATCAATCCTGCAAAGTTTGGTTGAAATTGGACAAGTGGTTTTTCACAAGAAGATTTTTTAAGTTCACTATATAATCTATATAACACACACACACACAAACAAACACACACACACACAGGTGAATCGCTATATGCCACCGCATCGCAGATGCTGCGGTGGCATAAAAAATTACATGTATGGAAATAATGCTATGCTTGCTGGTGACCCCTGACCTATTATTGACTAAACTATCTTAACAGTGGGTCTTGAAACGTTAAAATTCTAAGAAACAACATCAAAGTTTGTTTTAAAGATTACTGTTTAGACCCCAGAGTTCAGCTTTGGTGTGCTTAAAAGTTAATACTAAACATGAATAATCGGAGATCAAGTGAACAAAAAACCTGACATAACTTGTCTAAGAATAAATGAGAGAAATATTACAAATAAATAAACCGACCTTGTAGCAATCATTAGCTATCAGTTGTAGTAGACTGAAGGACTCCCCAGATGTCTCCATCTTCAGGTACAACTCCCAAGCTAACCGCGCTTTTCTGTTCATAATATCTACAAACATACAAGATGCAACAATTAAAATAGTTAAACAACAAAGCAAAAACAAGAGCTGTCGGTAGGACAGCAACGCTCGACTATTCTTAGTGCTTGATAGTAAAAAAAATGCTTGATAGAGTTACCTCCTCCTGTTTACAGGTTGGGGTCATGATGGTGAACAAGTGTGCAAAGTTTCAAAGCCATATGTCAATGGACTTTGAAAATATTTGAACTATTACAAAAACTTTAACGTAAATTCTAAGTCGAAAAGGGGCATAATTCTGTCAAAATGCTTGATAGAGTTACCTCCTCCTGTTTACAGGTTGGGGTCATGATGGTGAACAAGTGTGCAAAGTTTCAAAGCCATATGTCAATGGACTTTGAAAATATTTGAACTATTACAAAAACTTTAACGTAAATTCTAAGTCGAAAAAGGGGCATAATTCTGTCAAAATGCTTGATAGAGTTACCTCCACCTGTTTCCAGGTTGGGGTCATGATGGTGAACAAGTGTGCAAAGTTTCAAAGCCATATGTCAATGGACTTTGAAAATATTTGAACTATTACAAAAACTTTAACGTAAATTCTAAGTCGAAAAAGGGCATAATTCTGTCAAAATGCTTGATAGAGTTACCTCCACCTGTTTCCAGGTTAGGGTCATGATGGTGAACAAGTGTGCAAAGTTTCAAAGCCATATGTCAATGGACTTTGAAAATATTTGAACTATTACAAAAACTTTAACGTAAATTCTAAGTCGAAAAAGGGGCATAATTCTGTCAAAATGCTTGATAGAGTTACCTCCTCCTGTCTACAGGTTGGGGTCATGATGGTGAACAAGTGTGCAAAGTTTCAAAGCCATATGTCTATGGACTTTGAAAATATTTGAACTATTACAAAAACTTTAACATAAGTGGTTACGCCGACGCCGACGCTCGGGTGACTGCAATAGCTCTACTTATTCTTATCGAATAGTCGAGCTAATAAGCTGCCATCATTCACCCAAGCAATAAAAAAGGTCCCCTGAGGGAAGGTTTCATTTTTTTAACAAGGGTCTTATTAATTATCAATCTTTTGTAGATGGTCACTAAATGATGCTACATACCTTACAAATTACTTCTAGGAACGAACAGATTTCTCAAAGCTTGTTTTCCATAAATAATGATATCCCTACAGATTGTATACTCATGAAGTAAAGAACTAAGATGATAAAATGACTTGCAATATCTGGCTTATAGATATATAGTCATAAAATATAGACCTAAGATGATAAAAAGTCTTACAGCATCAACATATGTATAGTCATGAAGTATAGAACTAAGATGATAAAATGACTTACAGCATCTGGCTAACCAACTAAGATATGTATAGTCATTCTTGATCTTGTCACTCTGAATCAACAAAAACACCTGCAAAACAAAGACAGGACAAAGATTAAATTTGCAGCTTTAAATTAAGTAAGTTTAAATTGTACAAAATGAAAACTCCTTACAATTATTAGCATGAAAAGAACAAAAGGTTTAAATATTTATTAAAGGGAATCCACTGATCTTTTCCGTATGATGGGACTGGAAATGTATTTCTGAGATTTGTTTACCAAATGATCTAGGTCTGATCCAGTAAAATGTGTGCAAATTTTCAGATCAGCACCTTATCCAATTTCTTCAGAATAATCATTTTTGTGTGTGCAAAAATGAGAAGAGTTGCAATGGTCTGGCTAAGAATTATCGATTTTCAATCTAATTCTGAGTATTTTTGTTTAGTATCCTTCGCAGATTTTTCTATTTTAGGTGCTTCTAATAACCTACGTAAATATTTCAAATTATATGTTTTTAAGGTTTTTTGACCTCAGTTCCTTAAACTAAAACAATTTTTCACTGTGCTAGTCAGGCAGTTTTACTATTTGCTAATGTGAATTTAAATGATATTGTCAGGGATTATTCAAATGTCTAGGGTCAATATTTTTTCCAGGATTTTAATGAAAAAATCGTTTTGATATCATCACAAGTTTAACTTATTTCCGAAATAAATAAATTTGTATCAAAGATTTAACCTGCTTGGAAATGCACATTATATTTGTGTTCAGATTTTGTCATGAAAATTTTAAAACTATACAGTTAAAAGAACAGATATTAAACTTCAAAGAAAATGCAGTCAGGCTGGCTCTTCACTGACATAACAGACTCATCATTATTGACATTATCAATCAACCAGTTAGATAAATGGCAATATTTACCTCTTCAGCCTCCTTAAAGTTACCCACAGCAGCTTTAGCCTGAGCGTAGTTGAAGTTAAATGTATCATCATTATAGAAATAACTCTGAAAATGAATTAAACCGAACTATTGAAATAAATAACCCAAACGTTTAAATAAAAAAAACCCCAAATATTGAAATAAATAACCCAAATATTGAAATAAAAAGTCAAAAGTAATTGATGTCTGGATCACTAAGAGCATTAAAATAACTTGTGTGTTATTGTGTAATTATCACATGTAATAAATTTTAAATAATTCCTATGTTTGTCTAATCAAAAATTCCTGTCTTGTTAAAAACTTAATGGTATATAAATCATGCTAATGTTAAGAAAATATTTCAATTTTCATGCTTTTCAGATTCACCTGTTTTCAAACAATCTATCTTAAAAGTAGAAAGTTATACAACATAAAGTGTTATAAAATACATACTGGGCACATATTTAATGTTGGATCTGATCAAAACTAACTAACTACCAGGTTATGAAGCTAGTTTTCAAGTTAACTGCAGTAGACAATCTAAGATACAACTTTGTACATCCTTAACCTACTGAATTTCTTAAATGGATTTGTCCAGGTTCTATTAAGGGAAATTCCCATTATCAATTTTGGGGATATTAAGATGAGAATTTAATTTTAAGTAAGCCACCAGTATATAGCCTGGTCAGACTGCATGGGTTTGCAAATCGATCTGGCTCTATACTGGTAGAAATAGCCAGTCAATTTTAGTTCCAGCAGGCTTAGGGTGATTGTTCTGAAATTTATAATTTCAATTCTTCACTCACAAAAGCATGTCATGTAGTAAATTTGTAATATTTAACAAATTAGAAAGTGATTTTACCTTAATAGAGTTAAGATAAATGAGGACATCTTCAAACTGTTTGAGTAGGAAGAAGCAGGAGGCCATACACTGTCTCCCAGGAATAGTATCTGAAATATACATCATTATCTTAATCATATATAATCTCTATAACATGTTAACATGGATATACACATATTACTGATATATATATTACATCACTTTAATCATTGTTAAACTTTTTTTACATTTTTATTTTGCAAATGTTTATATTTGTTTGTTTGTTTGTTTGATTTTACGCCTTTTCCCAACAGTATTTCAGTCATATAGGCGGGTAGTTTCCTAACCATCGTTCCTGGAGAGTTACACCAGTACTAGACTACCTTCCTCCGTGCTAAACTACCAAAGCATTTCCCAGGGATTGAACCCACGCCAGAGAGGTAACTGGATTAGAAGTCATCGACTCTAACCTCGACCACAGAGGCGGTTGCAAATGTTTATAAATGTCACTCTAGTCTAATCAGCTCTTTCATTATAAACTCTGACTTAATTATGTATGTAATATCTATAGTTTAATTCTTATATTGGAAAATTTATTTCAAAATATTTAAGTGATACAGGACAAAATGTTAAAGAGGATGCGACACTTCCATAAGCTACTAAAGATATTTTATTTTGATAAAAAAAATTCAGATTTTAGAAGCTATTTCACAATGTAAAAATTCTAATAATCAGGGCTCATCCGGAAGGGCGATTCAGGCGAAAACTTCGCCGTGTATATTCCAATTTCGCTCTTCCGATTGATCAAAGAGAAGTCAACATCGCCGATAAAATCTTAATTCCCAAATAGTAATTACTTAGCGATGTAAAGAGCAGAGATTATATCCGCCCATATGACGACCGCTAATTATCATTATCCAATCAGAACGTCGCTTTATACTACCATGTCCAGAGAGGGTACCGTTTCAGCAGATTTCGCAAAGAGGGTACCGATATGGATATGCACCGTGGATAATTATAAATTGTTTTTTCCCCGATTATCTAAACACGTGCAATCTTGAACCCTAATTGATATACACGATGCACTTCGATGGTGGGTTTTTAACCCGAGTAAAGGCGATGTGCAATGGATTTTTCACGGCTATCACAAAACTAATCAATTTCATTAATGATCAGCGACCACATTAAAAACTTAATCATAGTTTTGAATGATTTCAGTCTGTTAAAATTATTTGAGTTGTTGAGTTGTTAACATCAATTTTTACTGTAAAATTGTTATGTCGCTCACGTCATGGCTACAAGGTGAAATGCCGAAACCGAGCAGTAAGAAATTTAAGTCACTGATTCTGATAGTTACACCTACGCGAAAATTTAAGAAAGCCAATTCGCAAAAATCTAAGATTATCTTGCGATTGGTATGTTGTAGACAGTAGGGGTGTTTGGCATTGTTCTCTTTGTAGAAATGCCAAATTTGACACAGTTTACGCACGTGGGGGCAAGACATCCCGTCTTAACTAGACATATCGGTCGTATATCATGTAACAACATTTGTCTGGAAAGAAGTGTTCTTATTGTTTCAAAATAAATTCGTAAACATGACGCTCAGATTAAGATTTATCAATATTGTAAATTTTAAAAAGCATTATTTATAAAGATATTACCGATTTTAACATTTCATGAAAATAAAGGGAGGTAATTAGAAATTAATTTTCTACAATTTCTCAGTCAAATTTTTCAATAAGAAATGAATGTATGTAATTTTAGTGATCAAATATAATGTGCACAAGTGTTTGCAGTACATATTTTACATATTGTTTGATGTTTGAAAATTGTTTTATAAGCATAATTATATGCATATAAATGTGACATTACAACCTTCTGGACTTTGAGAGAAATTTCTGTTACCAGAACAGGATAGAACAGATATTGTTAATCAATATCCAATGTCACTTCATCTTCTTTTAAAGGTGATGAAAGTAAAGTAAAAAATATGCAATTGATAATATCATCATATCTTTTCTTACACATTATTAACAACAAATGAACATGAAAATATATAAACACATATTTAGAGAAAGCTTATAAATAGCTGATCAATAGATACCAAAAATAATTTTTTATATTCATATATGCAGCTCAAAAACATTTAGATGCCATTGCCTGATCTACTACTAAATAATTAATCTACTTTTAATTAATACTACTATTAATTAATCTACTATTAATTAATAAACTGGAGAAATATTATAAGTGATGTTAATTGTGTTTATATTATAATTAAAGGATGTATAGCCATGCATGTTAATGCATACACATTGGGTTGTTTCCCTTCTCCCTAATTTTCGCGAGGTCGTCACTTCTCCCTAAAATTTCCCCCCAGGATGAGCCCTGATAATATTTATATTCCAGCTAAATGTAATTTCTTTAGTATGACTAATGGAGGTGTGATAGCAAATCAACTAATTTAATGGTAGTAAGAAGTCATATCTGTAAAACTAGTTCCAGATTATGTAGTACCACGTTTACGTGTTTGCTATACCGATTTTAACACATTTTTAGTGTTATTTTGGTGATCGATCGACCTTATTGGCTTTCCAGGATAAGAAACCAAAAACGACCAATTTCTTTGAAAGAGATCAACTATTTAAGAGTGGCAGCAGTGGTTAACACGTCAGACTAATAATCTAAGGATTGCTGAACACGCAGGTTCAAACCCTGTCAGAAACAAGCCTTTGTTTCCTTGAGCAAGAAACTTTACATTCATTGCTTAGTTCTGGTTGGTTCCAGGAAAGGATTAAAGAATTTTCAATAAACTTATAGCTTCCAATACAATCAAACTAAAATGAATTTGTATAAACTAACTAAACTAACTATTTATCACACCTAATCTCTGAATCAGCAGTAAGAAACAAATGGCCATTAGACTCAATATCATAGGTTCATATTTTATTCAAACATCATATTTTCAAGAGGTTTTTATGCTGTGTCACTGTTCAAGCTAAATCAATACAAATGTATATATAAGCCAAGTAACTTGACTTTGATGTATCTTTTGACAAACCTTTTGCAAAAAATAACTTTAAAATCATCTTGTTTATTACAGCTGGGGTATATAAATCTGTTGTCAGGTATTTAAATTGTTATAACAGATTCTAAAACTGACTTTTTTTTAAATAATAATAATACAGGCCATTCCAAAAGCAATGAGGTTGTCAGGGCTTTTCGTTGTTCCTGGTCCTGTTATAACCAGGATTGGACAAATTTAGAAATTTAACACCGTCAGTTTTCATTAAATTCTACTTTGGGTTTCACATACTTCCTTCTTTTTGAAGACTACATTAAGAGAGGTATCTCTTTAAATTTTATTACCCTAGCTTACATGTTTGTGTTTTTATATTATTAATATTACAGCTATCAACCTATCATAGAATTAAAACAAAACATTACAAAAACACAAACTTCCCAATACTGTGTGTGTCTTTAATAATATGTACATACATCTTAAATTATGTTTTCAAAACTTATGCATTATCTTTCTCACAAACAAAAAATAACATTGCAAAAAAAATAGCTGTTTAAACTATCACTATAACCAGTATTTAGTAAAAGGGAAATAGAAGGGAAAAGGCTGGGACACAGTTAAATGTACTTTTGTTATAAGGGGTATCTCGTTAAAATGGATCTCAGTATAAGTGGATGAGACTGTATTTCAATTAGTGATGAAAATCGGATGAAATTTGTCCCAATCGATCATCGGTTCAGTCGGATGGGACATAATCGATAACTTTTCGAATAAAGTCGCGTTAAAAAGATATAGGGAAGTAACTTTAATTTTCTTCCTAAGGCACTTGATTACATTCAGTAACATGAACTTCATTTAGCACTTTTCAACACAGTTTTAAACTTATATAGTCATAATTTTACGAAATAGATTTTATTTTTCAATGGATGTCAAAAAATAACATTCACATCACATTATATTATTTTTGTTTACATCACTTATTGATCCTGTTCAACTGAGAAGATTTTTTTGCGATCGGCGAGGTGTTTACCGTCAGAATTAATTCCCTTTGATAATTTAAACATTTTCGACGATGTCGCGGAACAAATTTTTATGAATCGATTATTGTCGTTTTACATAACAGTTACTGATTATCGGCGACTTGCGACAATCGGAACATCACTAATTTCAATAGATAGCAGGCAGTGCATTTAATCACAAGTTGACAGCCTGATGCAAAATATTTATTTTTTCACTAAAGTCTTGTCCATGGACACATGAGCAGAAAAAAATCTTCAATCTGATCTTTAAATTTTAGACATTTGCCATGCTGCTTTTACTAGAAAACTTCAGCTCCTAAATAATATAATACCTTTACATTTGAATACGACGCAAGTCTTGTGCTTTTAAACAAAACTTATGCTGTTAAATTCTAGATAGTTTTGTGGTCCAAATGTGATTTTTGTCCAATGGACAAGAACTGAGAATAGATAAATATTCATATAACAAGTATAACTTGTTTGAAAAATACTTACTTAGTAAGCGAAATGAAAAATTAATAATGTCCAGAAGTAAGTTAATATGCTAAATTGGCCAAGTTGAACAATACAATTCTATATCCAAGCTTTATATAAAAAAAATTTCAACAACACTTTATGTATTTTGCACAAGCCTTTGAAGTGATTTGCACAAAAAAAGGAATGGAAACAGAAAAGAAGGAGACAAATTGTTCTATTAAGTTAGTATGACACTGACAGATGTAAGATATTTAAAAAGATGTTAGTAATTTCATTTTACTACAACAAAAAACACGATATAATGGCAACATTAGTGTGATTAATTTGTGAAGCCACAGCAAACAGAGGGATAACAAAAAATAAAACCAGATATTGACAAAAAGAAAAAAAACAACAAAGATCAAAACAAATATGGGGAATATCTTGTTGATAAA
The DNA here is from genome assembly GCF_026571515.1 of Ruditapes philippinarum. NCBI lineage: Eukaryota > Metazoa > Mollusca > Bivalvia > Venerida > Veneridae > Ruditapes > Ruditapes philippinarum. The sequence goes on from NW_026865149.1 coordinate 106,616, forward strand.
CTCCGAACAAAATATCTGCAGTCATACTGCCTAAAGAATTGGGTATATTACGAACAGAAGGAGTCTTTTAAAGGTGGAAAACAAGGGACAAAAAATATCAGATATTTTCTGGAGAAAAAAAATATACATTTCACCAAAAAAACTAAAATATTCAAACCGACACTGAGATGATTGTTCTACCTACCACTTTCGCTGGCAGACCCACCAACAAGTTGGAAAAATTGTTGAGCAGCCTTTAAGCCTTCTCTCTGAATTGAAAATAAAAAAAAAATTGTTTTGTGTGCGTTTTTTTTTGTGGTGTATACTTTGTCCAGGGTTTATCACCAATCATTCCTTCAATGTAAAAATGCATGCCAGGTCAAAGCATGGTACAGTGCTGAATAAGTTTCTGTCTAATAGTGTTTCCTTGATCACCTTTTTTAATCTTTAACCTTCAGACTTCACGTAATTGATTTGCCAAGCTTATATTTTGGAAAAGTCTATTTGGAGCTTAATATCGAAATATGAAAATTGAGCTTCTATCAGTATATAGACTGGTCAAACTGTAAACAAGCACAGGCCAGTCTGGTTCTATACTGATGGCAAAGGTTATCAGGCTAATGTTTCCAGTTCTAGGATAATACTTAATTGTTGTTGTTGTTTTTTTCTAATTTAAAATAATATCACCTGAAAACCTAAAACCTTCATGTTTGGCTGTTGGGTTAGTTTAATGTTAAAAAATCTTAAGAAGCCTTTGAACTTTTTTAAAGACTTTAAACATTTTCAGTTAAATCAGAACTTTCATTACTTAGTGTTTGGTCGTGTTTCAATTTTCCATTCTTAAACTTATTTTACACTTAGAACAGAAATCAAACAATAACACTGCTAGTTGTATCAAATTATTTCAATCAGAAATTGTCATTCAAATAAAAATCAGCAAAAATTAAGTAAAAATAAATAAACTGTGAACAATAAAACACATATTTTAACAGAAACTTATTCAGGGATATATATATAAATATATGAGCACATGTCTAGAATGTATAACAAGTGGCTACACTGTCTTACATACCACATTCACTGGCTGAACCACCAACCAGCTGGAAGTATTGCTGAGCAATCTTCAAATGTTCTCGCTGTGAAGGAGAAAACAACCATATAAAAGTCAAACTTTTATCCTATCCCTTTGTTTTTCCTTACAATTTATGAACCAGTCATTTGTAACCCTGTCCCCCATCCCCCTGGGATAGTGGTGGGCCGACAAATTAAATCCCATTTAACTCCCTGCCTTTATTCTGGGGCAATCAGATGTTAACCCCCAACCATCCCGATTACACTGTAATACTGGCCAGGTGTCTGTATTCTTTATGGCTTAGTAACTGTAAGTGGATGGCTCATCATTAAGCTAAGAACACATCAATACACTGTCCGTAACCCTCTGTTATTAATGCTAAAAAAACTAAAACATCCCATTTACCAAGCAATGGGGAAAGGAGTGAATTACAAATGACTAGAGCATCAGACTATACATATATATACATATACAATGATAATTTGACAGTTCTTTTGCTAAAATTTCAATTCTTTAATGATAATTAGCCTGTAACCCCGTATAATTGTATCAAAGGTCACCAATACTTAAGATTTAAGATTCAAGCTTAAATGCAGAGGAAAAACGCTATGTGCATATCTTCATGTACAAGTGGGCATTCTGAGTAGATCTACTGCCAATAAGGCTCTTGAATTAATTTAAGAATTCTTGTCAGACTTTAAGTTGACATCATCCTTCATTGCTGCACAGGCCAGCAAATCACCATAAATTGTGTTGGCAGAGATTAAGTCTTTCACTATCATTTAAAAATGTTTCGTTTGCAGCCTCTAAATTCTACAACAATTAAATCAAGCTATGTGTGGCATATTGAACCAACTTCAGGTTATAAAATGCCAAAAATTCATACTTAAAGTAATTATATGAAAAAGAATGAAAACATTATTTCTGCCAAATTATCATTTTTGTAATAAATGTAAATTTAATTCCTTTTCAAATGTGTTTGAAATCATTCAGGAACAGTAGAACAACCACCACTTCCTCTGCAATATAGTTTGTTATATTATTCAAAACATACACAATATTTCTATTCTAAACTACTTGAATTCCTGGTAAACACAACAAATGCATTAATCAGTGTGTATGGTTAGTTCATAATATTTACATTAATCTTTATGCTTCATTAAAAATAAAATGAACATATGATATGAGCCACGCCATGACAAAACCAACATAATGTGTTTGCGACCAGCATGGGTCCAGACCAGATCCATGCTTTTCACTTACAAACCCTATAACAAGTAGAGAAACATATAGCAAACAGCATGGATCCTGATCAGACTGGGCAGATACGCAGACTGGTCTGGATCCATGCTGGACGCAAATGCATCATGTTGGTTTTGTCATGGCGCGGCTCAATTATCTATCCAGCTTATTTGGTAATGAATCAAATATATACATGTACAAATGTATATCATAAATATTAGACCACATGTTTATGCTACTATTAAAAGCTTTTCTAAAAGTATAACCTTTCTTAACTGTTATATCTCTCTTTATTTGTACCATACTGTATGTGTAATTGGTAGTAAATAACTGACTGGTTGTAACTACTGACCATAAACATGTAAGTAGAATACTGGCTGTTTTGCCTTGCCCCAAAAAGCTATATTTTCCCTTAAAACTGGTGCATGTTTGTCACAAGAACCATGACTCAAAAGCAGCTTAGATCTGATTGTTGATAAATCTAATTGAATGAAAGACAAAAAAACTTTCAATATTAACTGCCTCTACTGATTAACTTTCATGTAAAATTGACAATTTAATGAACATTTTGGTCATGTTGCATCCAGAATTTTAGCCATGTTGCATACAGTATATTTAGCTATATACCTGACAAGACGAATATTTTTTTTTGTCATCTCTATGCTGTAAGTCATAGAGTGAGAAAATAGCCAAAATTCATTTCAAAGGCACAGAAATGATTTACAGCAAATTTAAATGCATTTTTTTCCAAAACAAGAAAAAGCAAAAACTAGGTTCTTACAGATCCTTGTTCCTGGCCTAAAGCTGCATTGACTACACCTTTGAGAATGTATTCCTGGGGAGTGGTTGGCTCCAAGTCTTTGATAAGGTTATATGCCTCTGTTACATCATCTATAATACAAAAATATACAGCTAAACAAAAATATCAACAGAAACAAAGCAACAAACTAAAAACAAAAGAATCATGTGTTACATCAATGTGCCCGACTTTGGTTAAGATATTTAAACTAGTTTTGGTAAGTTTTTAAATTTTTGCATACATGTAAATCTGAATATTTAAATTATTTCTACTGATAATGTATAGTGTACATGTACTTGTAATTCAAACAAAGGTTCTCATTTAAATGTGGTGTAAATTTCTATCTTGGGATCTTTGGTTTTTTAAGTCACACGAATACTACAGATGTCATATGGCTGCTTTCTAGCTGTACTAGAGGAGGGAAATATTATATGCCATGTTTCGGGCAAGAGTTTCACTTAAGTAGAACAACTTATTGAGTTTTACTGGTTGAGTGGAACATCAGATACAGAGTTCAGGTAAAGCTGACTAGAATAACAACTGACTATCCATAGGTTAGCTGGATAGCAACCTAACATCAAACAGTTCAACTTCTCACTCTTAGGAATCAAATCCAATGATGAGAGTAAAGGTCAGTGGCCTTATCTCCTCGGGACATGCAAGCCCTTTTTATAACTGCAGTATTAAGATAAATCAGAAACATACAAGTTTGGACAGTCTAACTACCACTACAAATTCTTTAACTTTGTCCCTTTCTCATAATTATCATAACTCTTTCTTATACAATAGTCATATTATAATGTCAAGGCAGTGTAAATAGGGGAGGTAATTGCTGATATTTGGATGGTACTAAATAAATGATAAGTTTTCACACCAGTTACTTACCTTGTTTAAGATAATATATGACAAGATTTAGTCTAGCTTCTGGTATAACATCTATCAAGGGAGGTAAACACTGTAGTGAACCTTCTCCACCTCGGAATACAACCTTGAAATTAACAAAAATACAAATATTGTCTCATTTTCCGTTAAACAAATGCAACCAATTAATGACACAGATTTTGCTTCATCCAAAGCTTTGGACTATTCATATGAAAGATCAGATTTATTTAGATTACAAATTATGAAGAAAAAGGCATTATTTTTCCCCTGCAGACCTGTTTTAATTAGATTTTCAAATACTTTTAGCAATTTCAAATTTTAATTCTATTGTATTTTTTTAATTTCTTTAATTCTTGTAATTCTTTTAGAGTCTGCTTGAGGACTTGAAATATCGAGTGCTTCTCTCACACAAGTAAACATAGTAAAAATAAAAAACAATGAAATAAATTTAATAAAACAGATACCAGATCTAAACACAAGAAAATTAATTAAAAGATTACAAAAGTTACACAACCATATCAACTATCTTCTATTACAGAAAATAAGTCTTCAGGCAGCAATTTCAGTAAACTTAGCAAACCACAGTTCAGTCGTAGGACTTAGGATACACTTAGGACTTTCTATGAAACAAAGCCCAGGTAGCAAGCTATTCCAGTCACACTTTAATAAATTTTTATTAGAAATAAAATAAAATGGAAAAGATCTCAACAGACTACAAATTTACAAAGGGTTAAATTAAATTGCTTGAATTGAATAAAGTTTATGATGTTATAGACATAGATATCTATATGCTACATTCTAACAACACTCGCATTTTTCCCTATTGAACATAGAAGGACCGAAAGTGTGCGTTATTATGCAATAAAATCAATGTTGACATTTTATATTTAGACTTGGGACGTAACCATTTGACGTGACGTAACCATTAACAAGAGCTGTCACAGGAGACAGCCAAGCTCGACTAATAAAATATTGGACGCAGTAAGGAGGACAAAACTATGAAAGAAAAATCAATAATGTATTAATACATGTATGTATTAAGTTATAGTAAAACAATAACATTTGTTAACCTAAATTCCAAGATCAAGGGAAATAATTCTAGAAATAGTCACGCTAGAGTTATAATCCTTGTCACACAACATGTGTGTTATGATAAGAAATATATATTTGAAGTTTGAAATAGATACCTTAAAAAGTAAAGCAGTTATAATATTTCTTAAAGAAAATCCTAAGTTCAAAGAGAGATATATCTGTGAAAATTGCTTCAAGAGTTATGAACATTGTCACATAAAATGTAATTGATGATAAGGAATAAGTATTTGAAGTTTGAAGTAGATACCTTTAAAACTAAAAAAGTTATAGTAAAAAATAACATTTTTCTAGTAAAAAAATCTAAGTTTATGGGGAGATAATTCTTGCAATATTGGTGCTAGAGTTATAAACCTTGTCACATAAGATATGGATGATGATAAGGTACATATGTTTGAAGTATGAAGTTGATCCCTTTAGAAATAAATAAGTTACAGTAAAAAATAATATTTTTTTAAGGAAAATTCTAAATAAGTTACAGTAAAAAATAATATTTTTTTAAGGAAAATTCTAAGTTCAAGGGGAGATAAATCTGAAATTATTTGTGCTAGAGTTACGAACCTTGCCACATAAGATGGGGATAATGATAAGGTACATATATTTGAAGTATGAGGGTGATCCCTTAAGAAATAAAGAAGTAACAGTAAAAAATATTATTTTTTAAGGAAATTTCTAAGTTCAAGGGGAGATAAATCTTAAAAATATTGGTGCTAGAGTTATGAACCTTGTCACATAAAATGGGGATAATGATAAGGTACATTTGAAGTATGAGGGTGATCCCTTAAGAAATAAAGAAGTTACAGTAAAAAATAGTATTTTTTAAGGAAAATTCTAAGTTCAAGGGGAGATAAATCTGAAAATATTGGTGCTAGAGTTATGAACCTTGTCACATAAGATGTGGTTGATGATAAGGAACATATATTTGAAGTTTGAAGTTGATACCTTAAGAAATGACAAAGTTATAGTGAAAAATATTTTACTGCACCAAAACTTTAATCTGAAATCTGGACGCGGACGCCGACGCCGGGGCGAGTAGGACAGCTCTTAATATACTTCGTATAGTCGAGCTAAAAATAAGTATGGAAACAAATCAGGTGCAATTAAGCTCGATATCAGGTACGGCAGCATTTATTTTTTTATGTCATGTTAGAATCGAAATTATATATCCCAATCAGTGGTTTTATTGCTTGATAAAATCACTGTTTATTGTTTGGATGCATATAACCATATCACTTGGCCTATATAATTCCTCACATCCAAACTTCAAACAGTGATTTAATTTAGCGATAAAATCACTGTTTTGGATATCCTATTTTGTAAGTATAACAAGAGTGAACTACACACCAGGTTATGTTTGATGAGGTCTCTAGCAAAGATGAATGACGGGGATGCTGTGTCTTGAAGATTTTTTAATTCTGCCTGAAATAAACAAAAGATAAAGTACATGATACAGTGGAAAATTTATCAAATAATTACACATAATTATACATGCACTAAATGCTTTTACTGTGGTGAAGTTTTTAAATAAATAGGTGGAGAGTGTAGTTAAGACATGGCTTATTTTATTCAATAGCAATTACAAACTCATACGGCTATTTTGTGTCTGAGACTGTAGCACTATAGAAGATTAATACCTGCATGTTCTTTTCAAGTTACATCAAAATTTCTCATGACAAAACTAAAATTTTCCCACTTTGATAGTGGATAAAGTGCAAGGCTTATAAAACCAAATCAAGATCATTGTGTTTCTATCCAGTTTTTCATAAACAGGGGCTTACACAGCTGAGTGTTTAAAGGAACTCCACTGAGGTCCAAAAGCCTAAAATCATAAAATTTCAATTTCTGACGTAGATTAGCTGGAGCATAGAAAGATATGCAAAAGATAATTAAGAAATATTCTCTTAAATAAATTGAAAATCCTATCTATGTGCTATTCTAACAGTGTTCGAAATTAGCAGTAGTCCTATAGCCCCTGACTACTAAATTTCTCATGGGCTACCAACTTTTCACAGTAACAAGCCCGACCAGGCTACTGTATTTTCAGAGGCAATATATAAACAACTGTTTTGAACAAATGAATCGTGCTAGTGAAATGTCTTTTGGGCTAGTGAATATTCCAATCTAGTAGTCCGACCAGCCTAGTGGATTCAAATCTGAATTTCTTACACTGAATTTCTAAGCATGATTTGAGTGTAAAGCGTTTTCAATTTTGGTCATTTTTTACAATTAGAATAAATATTTTGAAAACTTAAGCAGAGTGAGCTAATGATCTGAAATTTAGCACACAAGTTATTGGTCTAGACCAACATCAATGGAACACTAATCTCAAAAAACTATTTTCAGTTCTCTAATGTCAAAAAAACCTCAGTGGTCTCCCTTTAAGATTTCTGTCTAAATAACCTTCCCCCAGGGCTGTTAATTCAAATCCTGTTAAGCACTTTTATCTATTTCATACCAGGAAGCTTTCCAGCAAGTTTGAAGAATATTTGCGATGCTGTATGTCAGGATACTGTTATTGCTAGAAATAAGCTTTATCACCACATAACCTTGACACTGCCAGATTGACTTCAAACTGAACCATCAAACAATCATACAGATAATGTTCAAAAACCGAACCATAACAGTGGCATAAAGTTAACCTTTTAGGAAAGCCAATTCTGTAAAACTAACGTGAATTTAATGTTCTGGAAAAGTAAACTCTGCAATAACATTTTTATTACTACACTAGCTTGCCAAACAAAAAAAGATAAACCATTTACGTAACTTTACTGCAGGAATTTCAGGGGTACCTTAGATGGCCGTAAATATTTCATTTCAGTTATGGGGATATCTTTTAACTATGTCTGGGTTGTTTTCAGAGCTTTCAAAACAAAGAGAAGTAACTGTTTTCTGTATAAACTATCCTCATGTCATGTCTGACTATTCTGTCTTGTTAAAGCTACAGTATGATCCAGTGTGCTTTGTTTTATAAACAATATTTAATAGAGGAAATATCATCACTGACACACTAAATGCAAAATATCTTTAATTAAATATGTCAGACAATTGTTTGTTTTTGGTTTACATTTCAATAGCCCAAAATTAATTTCTCATTGCTAGGAGTGACATACAAATACTGGACACACTATTGCCACCCGGTGTGAACAAGTAGGAGACTTATGGAAGGCTCAAATCACCAGCTTTTTGCTATCAGAAATGTTGTATGTTAACAAAATTCTTACCTCGGCAGCTTTTCCATTATATAATCTGAAGTGGTTGCATGCTTTAAGATTAAGAGCTATAGCACTGTCTGGGTATTGTTGTAAATATACTGCTAATACTTCCTGTAATGTACAAATTCATACTTTATACCTTTAAAACAACATTTTATGTCCAGTTATCAAATATAAATATATATTAGCTTTTAACATAGGGGATATAACAAATCAAATCTACATAAAACTACATTACATTATATCAGTTACCGGTAATCACTTGCTATATGATATTTTATCACGACTTCTTGTTATAAAGTAGTAGCAATTAAAACAGTCCTCTTCATATATGCTACTATAAATAATATTACTACAAATAAGGGCCTACAAAATTTCTGAGTGTGATGAACATTTAATACTTTTTTTTTAGGAATTCAAAAATAGCAAATCCCAAATATCATCTTGTACCTGACACACAATCTGATTTAATGTTTTGAAATTATTTTTTGTCCAATAGGATTGCAGGGTTTCAAATGCATAACAAACTTCCTTGGTAAATCTGTTACCTATAAAACAGTGTTGTAAATGAACTGTTAATAAAAATAATTCCAAACACTGAATTTCATAAGTAAGCATTTACATATGAAGTGTCTAATGGCTGAACACTAACCTATATTTAATGTGAATGTATATTTTTAATGACATACCTGTGACACATCATAGTAGTCTAATTTGTAATAGCACAATGCCACATATACATTTAATGCCAGAAAATCCCTGAAACGATAAATAAAACAATAATATTCTCCTTTGCAAACTTTGCTTTTTTTTTTTAAACTTTATGTGGTACATAGATTATACAAATAAAGTGCAATCTTATTATTTTATAAGACTTTTTTTTTAGATTTATCTTTTGAAATCATTCTTATCCATCATGACAAATATTCATAGATTAATCCTTGAATGTACATATTATCATTATACTACTGGAAATGAATATGTTTATACTAAAGTAATCAAATTTTTAACTTAATGCTGATCTTTTTATTAATGCCCATGACAGGTTTTTAATTGTGTAATCTCATTGGAAATTTACGAAAATCTTAATTTTTAATTCATTCATCCTGCACTGATATCAGGGGAGATAATAAAATTTAGGAGTAAATCCTTTAAAGGGACATGCCAACATGTAAGATAAAAATTGTATAAGGATGTTCAATAAAAACTATTTCTTTTATTTGAGGTGCACATCATGAAAACTCTTTCACAAAAAACAATAACTTAACAATAAATGGTAAACTCAACAGCTTCATACCTCCAGATTTGTTTAACAATGACTTTTTTAATATTTCAAGTTAAATACGATTTGATCTACTATGTACTAATAACAAAATATTTTTTTTTAAGAAATTTAATACATAAATGAGAAGTTTGGCTGAACTTAAGTTATGCAAATGGCAGATTTCTCTTTTTTGAATCAACCTAACTTCATTCAAAATATTTTACTAAATCAATCTGAAGGCATGTCTCTTTAAGGTATAAAAGTGTTCAAAATGATTTTTATATTGTTATTTATGGGAATGAAATATAGTCACTCCATAGTTATAAAGTACAAAAATTAAAAAATCCTGAAATAAGTTTTGTTGAGTTTATACTAAAGCACAATATTTGCAATAATAAACATTTTTTCAAAAATTATTATTTGAGTAGAATAATTATGTGATTACACAATGATTATAAAATATTGTGACTTTTTAAAATGAACTTAAGCGAATAAAAAAGAGACTTGTCCAGAAAAAAAGTGAAATTCACTTTTTCTTCTTTCAAAATTTACTGTATTTATCATGATAAACCTAAATGTAGGTTATATTTATTGCAGTTACATCACCAACTTATACTAGTATTATATGATAACTTGAGTATCTTATTGCTTGAGGGAATTCTCAGTGACTCATAGCTTGTAACATGGGCAGAATTCCATAAAAAATTATTCCTTTTATGCCATTATATAAATTCAAATGTTACAAAAATATCATTCTTCAAAATTTAATGAACACTAATATACCCATTTTTTAACATTTATCAAAACAAAATTTAATTAAAATTTAAAATTAAAGTTTTACAATATGCTAATACTTATTGGCAATGTCACTGACAAAATAAAGAAATAACCAGCACTTGAATATTGTTGGAAATTTTTGAATTAATATATAACTTCTGTGACAATCATTAAACCATAATAGCTTTCACTAATATAATCAATACAAAATATTTTTTCATTTCCAAACTATATTTTTAAACAGCACTGACAACTTGTTTAAATATAAAATTTAAAAATAATTTTAAAGCTTTATTATGATATAGATATTTTAGTTTATATAAGTCACCCTAAGAGTCCACTTTCTGGACTAACCAGTACTGTTATAAATATGCAAAAATGTAGTCACTTTGACCCTTATATTACTTGAACAGACGACCAATTAGATCAAACACAAAACCAAACTAAATAAAAAATTTGTTAGAGCTCATATCAAAATTTTATCAATATATAAAAAAAATATTACCTATTATCCAGTAGAATTCTTTTGTATATATCTATAGCCTCCTGATAATGTGAGCGGAGATAGTGTATTGAGGCGAGCGATAACTGGTCCTCGATGATATCTTGTAGTTGCCCATGGTAACCCATCAGTCGTTTCTCATCATTAAATTTATGTGACAGATGAAACAACAATCTGTTTTGTAGTCTACTGTGTGGGGCTGAAAATAAGAACCAAACATCCACGTTAATTTATATTATATTTAACAGGAGTAAAATATTTGACAGGGTAACTTATTTTTACTACATGTGTATATATGTTTAGATTATGCTAGTAAAATAGTGATGAAAACAAATGAAGCAAAGTTTTAACAAAGGTGTAACATAAAATCTACTTCATGGGTTAATTCTAATGTAACTACATGAAAAACATCTGATGTGGACACAGGCCATGCAATGACTTGCACCTGTTAACCCAATGACCCCTTACAGAAAAATATATAAATGTAACAGATACTAAAATTTAAAATCTACAGCTTGAATAGTATGTACAAATGAAAGTAATACACCACATGAAATTCAAACTTTTGATTTTTATTTGAATTACAATGAATTCAATTCAAAAAGGACATTTTTATTTCTCTGAAGGTACAATTTGGATATTTTAAAGACCATGACTTTTTTTGGTCTTGGTACTAGCTTAACCAGCTTAAATCTACAAAAAAGGTGACTCACAAAGATGTTTTATGATGGAATAAATATTAAACATACTAATAAACACATATTTTCAAAATCATAAATAAATTCTGTTATATCTTGGGTTTTATCTAACAATAGAAGTTATTAGAGTAAAATGAATTATAAAAGATTAGGAGAAAAATACAAGTTACTGTAATATGAGGTGTCATGCAATCATTCAACAAAACAATATTATACAGAAAGATTCATACAAATTTTTGACACATTTCATATAATATTCCAGAGCATAAACATGTACAAAGAAAATGTAAATATAATTATGTAAATATTCCAAAAACTTTATACAAATAAACACTTTTAATTTTTTTCTCTCCCTTTTTACATTAAACAAAGACCACATAAAATGTGATTAACAATAGAGGTGGAATGGCGACTTTCCAGCTTTACTGGTGGAGGAAGACCACATGTGCCACTCTGTGCATCATTTCTGGCAAAAACAGGCACCTCAACAAACAACAACATTCTTTACTTAAGCTAACTGGATAACTTCCACAAATAAGAAATCTAAAGTCCCTGGCCAGATTCTAACCCACAGCAGTGAGGGCCGAGGGGCAAGTGGTTTGAAGTCAACAAACAACCTCAACCACTTGGCCATGAATGCCTCTAACACAACATATAATATTTAATATTCCATACAAAAATCACCAGCTTTACGTTGAATATGTATCATTCTATCATTATAAATTATTAACTGTAAATTAATCTAACATCTATATACCAAAATATCATAACCTCAACCGGTGCACATGCTTTAATATATATATATTTTACATTAAATTAAAACTCATAAAATGCATCATCTGTATTAAATCTTAACCCTTAAGTGTTATCTTGACCTTAAACCTGTCTTAAAACTAACATTATAATTGTAACACTGTATTAAAAGTATATGTACAAATTTACACATACTAAAAATACCTATACACATGTACAAGTGTTATTGGTCAACAATGATTTGCACACAGTTATGCTAGCAGCATCTAGAGGTAGGAACAGTAACTTCTGGAACATTAGGAGGCCTCTTGTCCAAGTTTTATCTAGGTCACTGCTAAATAACTTGGGAGGCTTTAATATATTTCATTCACATGGAGATGTACATTTTGCACACCAGAGAGGGTGGTATAATCCTGCGGCCATTATGTGAGCTGTAGGGATAAACTTATCATAAAGAGTGTGAATGAATCCAAAAGACAAGGGCTCATACTGTAGAATTAAGTGGCCGGCCTGGCATACAATGTAGCCAAACTTTATCTTAACACTTTTTTACAACAAAAAATTATACTGAACAAAGCCAAAATAAATGTTTTGTACACAAATTAACAAAATCAAACTGCTCTTGTGCCTGCTAAATCCTTTCATATGAATATCATAAACAATAAGCAAAACATGACTGCTTGTATGTGAAACAATGGTTAATATTGTCTATATTATCATGAGGATAGCTGGAAATTCAGCTTTTAGTTTTTTTCATATTCAGATTTTGTGACATTTTTTTTAATAATGTGATAGCGTACAAAGTATTGTTTTGTTTTACAAGTGAAAATACACAATGGGGTGTGTGTGATTATTACTAGCCTTTATATTACTTTAATTTGATTTTTTTGTAAAATTCAGTCATAATAAAGGCAGAATCATAGTACACAAACATTGGAAGGACATGTAAAATTTGGACTTGTCCTAACAGTAAAAACCTTAAAAAAATATTAAAAATATTATTCTATAAAGCATAGAAAGTTAAAACATCATTAGAGTCTTGTTAAACAAGAGTTTTAAAAAACAATCAAGTAGGCCTACTTCAACAAAAATCAAACACACCCTTTTCATGCATGGATAGTATTTGTAAATTTTGGTGAGAAAACTACAGAACAAACAAAGACTGGCTACATGAAAAAAAAACACTGGAAATAAGGTTGATAACATAAATAAATTATCTTACAATGATCGTTCTGTAGGTTATCGATTGAAATTCCAGCTAGCTTCAAACCTAAAATGGATATCTGTATGTCAAAATTCAACAGAAATTTTCAAAACAGTGTGCAAACCTTTTCTTAAACAAAAACCCCCCCCCCCCCACCTTAAAACAAACAAAAACAACAACAACCCCCCCCCCCAAAAAAAAACAACAAAAAAAACAATCTGTCTTGAATTTTTGGAATATTACCCTTTTACCCCATGAGCATATTGTGAAAAATGGTTGTTTTCATTGAGCAAGTTCCACCTGCTATAAAACTATGAAAAATGCTTCAATACTGATGAAACTATGCACATATGTTGACTGAACCATAAGCTTTGTAACAACATGCTCAATCTTAAATTTCCTATTACCATGGCAATGGGGGGATGTCTCAAAATTGCAAAAAAAACACTAGTTTGCATGGGGTTTTTCCCGATCAAAACTGATTTCAAAGTGCTGCAACTTCTCAAGGCAATGAGATAGAGTAAAAGGCTTTTCAGGTTACACATCACCCTATTAAGGGAAAAGGTTAACTGTAGCGCAACAACAGGATTTTTATCCTTGTAAAAAAACATTAGTTATTGCTCATGCAATACTTTTGAAAATTAAAATTTTCCTCCTTGAAAATATTGAACCCCCACCCCCCTCTCTAATCAATCTCTTACATGGAATCTTTTATTTTTCAACACCAAGTAGAAAATAGGACTGGTTAAATGCAAGCTCCTAATTAAGGGTTTTCAAAGTGAAAATAAAAGGGTTTGAATTTTTGAACTGCTCAATAAAAATTAAGTGGAAAAATAACTCAACATAGAAAAAAAATGACAACAAAACATTTCCAATTATGGTTTAAAAAAAAGGATGTAAGCAGTTTAAAACAACTTTTTTTTTTGGCATGATGATAAATTTTATTGGTTTACAGTTTCAATATAAGTAAACCTAGATCATACTAACTGTGCACACTGTTTTGAAGGTTCTTAAAAACATACCATACACTACTGATAGACATCACACAAACATGCAACAATATACGCATGTCAGATGACATATGTTTTAATAACAAAATGCATGATAGCATAAAATGAGTCAGAATATACAGGATAATATAAGATCAACATACATGTAGCATAGAGAACAACTACAACTAAAGACTGAGTCAGTCATCTGTTTATATCAAATCAAATAAATACATGTATCTAGTATCTAACCTATTAAACATACAAAAAGATATTGCAGGTAACTGGGGTAGGCTATTTAGAAAAATAAACATTGAGGTAAATGAAGTTTACCTATATGAAAAGTAAGGCTCTATATTCAAATGAACTTAACTATTATGCATAACTAGATAGTGTGTAATCTTTTAGTTTTATAGAATTGTGTGGACAATGTTAATGGCTTTAAAAATAATTCAGAAATCTGTGAAACAAGAAATAATTCTTGCCTAGATATTAACAAGCCAGCTGATCAGTTGTATTTATACAATACAGCAATCCTTCCAATTATAATGATGATCCATCAGCTCATGGTCAATTAATAAAACTGTTTCCTAGATAAAATAGGACACAGTCTGGGGATAAATATAAAGCAGTAACTCTTATAATTTATTTACCACAAATAATTTCATACAAACTCTATAGGTAGTTTTCCTTTCTATGCTTTTAATCATTAATGGGTGCCAAGAATGAAATGCATGTTTTATAACCTTGTGTAATTCTGTATCTTTTAGCTATATGAGCAGTGTCATGACAAAACAAACGTAATGGGTTTGCGACCAGCATGGATCCAGACCAGCCTGCGCATCCGCACAGTCTGATCAGGATCCATGATGTTCGCTATCAGTTTCTCTACTTGTAATAGAGTTGGTAAGTGAACAGCATGGATCCTGATCTGTGCTGGTTTTGTCGTGATGCGGCTCAATTATAATCTACATTGAGGAGTTGTGTAAACACTATGGCTACTTACTCTTTAATTTACCAAGTTATTAGTATGCTGAATCAACACTATATAACACAAAGTATTTTCTATCCCACAATAACGGTAACCTACATCGGCACTTAATCTGCAAATGCTGTCTAAAAATATTAACTTCAATCTAAAAGAAAAACTTGAGTACTGTTGAAGTCCAGGGATTACTAATTTCTGTAGTATCTTGTACACTAACAAGGATATAATTTAAAAATATGCCATTATTACATGTAAAACACACCTTTTTGAGCAGCTTCATCAGCTTCTGGATACATGCCAAGGAAAAAGTAGGTACAACCTAGATTAACAAACACATCTGGATGGCAATTCCCTTTACTAACAATTCTGTTGTATTCCTGTAAATATTTGAAATTTAAACTTTGAAAATTGCATGGAACTTCAATTGCATGGTAATAATCTCAAAAACATTATCTATATTACATAATTTTCATAAAGAACAGAAAAACATTTAATTAAGCAAATGTTTAAAGAGCCGAGAGAAAAAATATTTGATAAAAGTCAATTAACATATTTGATTTATTTTACATTTTCCCTTATATAACGAATCTTAAATGAAAATCAATATGACAATTTAAGAATAACACTTTAGAATTTCAAAATTAATACATGTATAACATAGAGAAAATATTAGGAGTATTCCAAGCTTCTATAATATTAAAATCAAAGTATATTCTTTACATTTTTTTCTTAAAAATACTAAAGTTCTATATATAGTACAACCTCCATTGCCCTTTTATAGTCGGCTAAATGAAAAGCACAATATGCGATCCATAAGTCTGTGTCCTGGTCTCCTTTCCCACTGTTTCTGTTAAACTACAATCAAGGAAACATTAATTTAACTACAATATGAAAATACTTCTGTTTTATAATGCCTGTTGAAAATATAGTTAAGTGAAGCAACTGAAAACATTGTTGTTGACTGGATCATTCATTGTCATATGGTTTATTTATCTTAAAAGTTGACTTGTCTCTTGTATCTTTAAAAGGCACAATACCAATTCATATAAGTAACCCTTAGCCTGCTGTGCCTCCTGATCTTGGTCTGCAGTGTTTGTTATTCAGTCAGTGCATATTCAGAAACGTTCCTTAAAAATAATTGGTGATTTTCTCTATACTGACAGATGGACAAGTCCATTTAAGATACTTAGTATGGTAAGGACTAAGAATCAATAATAATGATGAAATATGTATTTGTGAGCATAACTCTTTTTCTTTAAATGAAACAATCAACATGGAATTAGTTTTAATATCTTTACTGAATGAAATGGAAAAATCCAATATTTCCACTCTTAATATGAGTTTTTTCAGGGTTTAAAAATACAATGTATTATTTTTACCTCTAATAAAGTGATTGCTCCAGTGTAATCCCTGTTTTCCAAGAATTCTTCAACTTTTGGAAGTTTCTTTTTCTTTTTGTTTTCCTTCGCTGGTGTTGTAGAGCCAGGCCCAATGGCAGGCTTTTGGCGTGAGAGCATCTGGTGTAGAAAAGAAATGAATAAGTGGTATACTGTGTCAGAAAAGTGTCATCAGGGACTTTTCCAGCCTCAACTAGGGAAAATCATGTAACATTAAACTAAATTTTATAAAGTTGAAAAAGCACCTTGTACCAGATGTTTTTTTTTCAAGTTTTATTCATTTTACTCATGTGTATGATGATTTATCCTGTCACTTTAAAGACTTGGTGCAACATGGTTATAACTTCTTTACTTCATACAAGTTACAACCATTTTAAACCATTTACCCAATCACACTTCTTCATTAATTTATTTAAAAGTATCAATATAACAAAAGAAATATAAACAAGACCAGTCCTCGGCCGGAGCTCACAACTTTTCGCAGGTGTTGGAGAGTAAAATAAGAGCACACAGAAAAGGCAGCATAATTCTCATTCTGCATAGTCTAGATGCTTATTTGATAATTCTAAAAATTATTAGAATATATCCTCCCGTGGCCATGATTCATTACCCTAAGCATTTTACAGTGTTAGTTTGATACACTATATTTCCTTATGATCCAAGCATTCTATGACAGGGCTCCAGATAATTTTTAAGGGCATTGAGTATTTACTCATTGATTTTTTTGTGAATGAGTAAAATTTGAAATCTGAAATTTGGCAGGAGTATTTTTACTCCTAAAATGTTTGTAAAAGAGTAAAACATTTATTATGCTTCCATGTTTATTGTATTATTATACTTGTAATACAAGATATGTAAAAGTCATTTCTTTTGCTTTTTGGTTTTTAATCTTGCATTTCCAAACAGCATAAGTTTTATCTGAACCTGAGGCATGTTTATGTTGCTCATACATGGCAGCGCTAATTATTTCATTAATTATAACCTTCACAATTACTTTCCGGTCGATTTTTTTTCGGCTTAAATACGAGTCAATCATTTTAACTATTGACAGCGACATTGTACCGGATGTTTATGAAATTGTGTTAATTCCACCACCTTACTATACATACGATAATAACCGATGATAGTCGGAACTACAGGAAGTTACCGTTAGACGTTGCAAAGCATTCATACGAAGTTAATTCCACCACCATACTATACATACGATAACAACCGATGATGGTCGGAACTACAGGAAGTTACCGGTAGACGCTTGCAAAGCGATCAGATGAAATAATCACGGAGTTTACTTTTGGTAACGTTTACGCAAAAGAAATGTTG
The DNA here is from genome assembly GCF_026571515.1 of Ruditapes philippinarum. Taxonomy (NCBI): domain Eukaryota; kingdom Metazoa; phylum Mollusca; class Bivalvia; order Venerida; family Veneridae; genus Ruditapes; species Ruditapes philippinarum. The sequence goes on from NW_026865149.1 coordinate 124,783, forward strand.
CTCAATTCGTAACCTTAATTTTGTGTGCGTTTTCATACGCTTAAATTTTGTTTTGAATGCGTAAACGTGTTATTTCCATGCGTAATTTACGCGTATTTGCATCTTATCTGGAGCCCTGCTATGATAAAGAAATTTTGCAGATACATTAAATTTACTTTGATGTATAAAAATATATAACTGTTTTCTTTATAAACTGACATTTGTTGACTTTCTGACATACACAGTAAGGGTGTTGACTCTAGGACAGGGACGAATTTAGGACACACGACAATATATTTTTTGACTTATCTCAATCAAAAAGTCATTAAAAGACAGCTCTCATTTATATAATGCAATTAGTGACTGTATTTGGAAAAAAAACTTTAGCCCCTCCAAAAAAATACCTCCATGTCTCTTTGAGGAATGACAGACTATTCTCTCTTTAACAGTTCTCCCCCAAACCGTTTCCTACCCTTACTGTTCTCCCCTCAATCTTGAAATATGCAGATGATATATTTGAAACATGCAGACGGTTCTAACCCAAAATAGGGAGAGAACTGTCGGGGTGTAAATGTCAGGCAAGGAACTGGTAAGAGAGAGAATAGTTGGACTACCCTCTTTGAATTTGAGTCTGAAACTCTGACAATTCTAATTAGTTGCAACTACATTTTATCACAGTAAACGGTGTTCAGACATTTACGCAATGGTACGTACTTTACTGTCACCTGGTGTTTTATGAATAGTTTATCAAATATGTTGAAAAAATTTTATAGTTGTCATAATTGCCTTGGAAACGATTTTACCCCACCCACAAGTAAACATTAGCATTAATCGAATAAATAGAAATTGTACATTTATTTTGACAATGGGAATAGACAGAAACGGTGCCATTAAGGCATCAATGTCAAATAAACCATTTACCATCTTGATGCCTTTATTTGATGTGTACTTCCCTCAGAGAACGAGATTTTGTTTATCAGTTCGCTCTTTCTCAAACTAATCGGATGGAATTCGTGAAATGCGCATGCGCGTATATATCACCGCTTGATTAAAATTAAAGGATAATGAACAATGTTCCTTTAATTTTACAAGCTTTGAAAAGTTTCAAGTATCATGTGTGTTATTTTTTATTTTAAAAAATAAATTGATATTTAAATGAAATCTTCACGCATGCAAGTTTATTTGGATCTAAAAAATATCCAAGTGTGATATTGACAAATTAATGCTAGCTTTACTTTTTAAATCGAACCTGCATGGCTGTGACTCTAGAGACGAGAGGGGAGTAATCCCTTAATACTCGTCTTATTGCACGTCTCTGGATCATCTCAACTTGGTCAATATTGGTTTTAGTGTACGGAGACCAAATTGTTGAAGCATATTCAACCTGTGGCCGGACCAGGGACTTGTATGGTAGTTCTTTCACTTTCTCATTTTTAGTAATTACATTCCTTTTGATAAAGCCAAGGGATGTGTTTGCATCGGAAGTTATTCGAGATATATGTATATTAAATTCAAGGTCAGCAAAAAGATCTAGTCCGAGATATTAAGCATTTGAGACCGACTCTGAGACTTGGCCATGGAGCATATATTTGTGTTTAATAAGGGTTCTATTTTTGGTGATATGGATGACTTGGCATGTTGAAGGGTTAAACTCCATGTCCCACTGCTTCTTCCACAGAACCATATTGTCTAGATCATGTTGGATTGTTGGGGGGGGGGGGGGGGGGGGGGGGGGGCAGGGGGTTAGGTATAAAGCGGTGTCGTCTGCAAGAAATCTGACTTTGGATTTAAGGACAGAAGATGGTAGCTTGTTGATATATAGAAGGAAGCAGAGGGACCCTAGGACTGAGCCTTGGGGCATTCCAGAGGTAAGTGGAACTTCAGATAAGCAGTCACTATCCACATCTTCTGTCTGTCTACGGCCAATAAGGAAGGACTGTATCCAGTTTAGAATTTGAGGACAGACACAATGTTCTTGAAGGGTATCTAAGAGTTTAAGATGGTTTACTTTATGATTGATTTGGAGAAGTCAAGCAATATGGAATCTGTTTGTTTGACATTTGAAAGGTTGTTCACAATGACATGGAGGAAGACAGTTTAGAATGAATTAAAAGACTTGAAAATGACATGGGGTGAGGCGGAGAAAAAGGCAAAGAATCGGACTGAATAGAGAAACCTTGTGTTGACCTTACGCTCCGCTCAGAGCGAAGAGGATAGGTAGGTAGGTTATTTAACATGCATCAAATACCAATTTTTGTTGAGTTGCATGAGTTAATTTACTCCTTGATACAAAAACATATGCAATTCACATATAGAATGTCAGATAGGTTTGAAAATCTTAACACATCTTTTTGAGACTTACGTAGCAAGAGACTCCATGTCATATTGTCATATATAATTTTGAGAGAGAGCACATTTTTAAGTTATTAAGTTATTTTAATAGACTTTAAAAAGAAAAGACATCATGCATAAAACTCTTTATTCGTGACTTGGCGCATTGACGGACTGAGCTATTAGTACTGGACAATGTTAATGGTAATTTGCATTGAAAATATCAATATAAAGGGAGTAATAAAAAAGAAAACAATAAGCCCCCTTAGACACTTACTATTCAGAGACTCAATTCGTCGTAAATGGTTTTTAATTGCTTTGAATTACATATAGTTCTCTTACATGAATCCCCAAAAATGCAGTTGCATGTAAAGAGAAAGAATAAATTTTGCACCGATTCAATCCCTCCAGAATATATTGATTTAAAGTGAGCATGACCATTACCATTTGAAATTGGTACTCTCTACTTATAGTGCATTAAATATATACAATATACATTAAACATGCATAATGATACAATAACAACTCAAACTTAAGTATGACATAAACGTATAGGCCCTGCGTTCTATTTTTTGTTTGTTTCAGAACGGTTGTTACATTAATGAAAAACACATCTAGACTAATTTGAAGATAAGAATGTTTCTGTACTGTCTGAGGGCTGTCAGAACAGGAAAAAATGTGTTAGCCTATGAACAGGAACGACAAATATACACAAAATTCACTGAGATATCGATCTATTAGTAGTATTATAATATTTACCGGTAGCCTTTTTTACACTTGCTAACTTATCAAAATGTATGTAATTATTACGAACTCATATCGTTTCTTCGGATTAAAATGAAAAGAATAAAGAAATCAAATTTAAGAAGAAAAAAAAAAAGAATTGGTTCTGATAATTGTGCGTGTACATTTTTTTCTCTCGTGACATTCAATATTGATATAAATGGGGCTCTGATCTGTGAACACAATTTAATGGCGATCACGATCGTGTGCAGACTGCAATTTAACTTTATTTCAATCGTTGTTTTATATCACACTTGAGTGCATTATGATCGGCTAGGTTTTTGTTCCCGCGCGTTGGAGTAATGATATTTATTGAACTAAAAACCCCATTATTGTTTTACATTCATTTAAATAATGATCTTCATCAATAAAGCATTTGAATTCAGATACGATTAATATTTCCTATCCTTGGATATTTATTTTCCTACCGATTTTAAAAATAAGAGAAAAAAGAGTAATTGTTATTTCATTCGTTTGGAGACTATTTTAACATAGAATAATGTTTCGTGCTATCATTGAACACAATACTGTGTTAGTTTGGACACTATATACTATTGTAGTATGGCCATTTTACTATTTTAGTTAATGTTATTGGTAGTAATATTCATCTTATTATAAATTGTGGCTAAATGCTTAATTCCGGTTGTCCATTATCTTAATGGGCAAGCAACCATTGTAAATAATTACATTGACATTTTTACTAATACCTTTTTTCCTCTTCACAGACTTGTTCCACTTGCATGTACAAGTCAATCTAGCTGAGAAACGGTATTTTAAATGTAACATAAAGGATTCGTTACACTTGGCTGATACATTTTATTTATTATGGTAAAAGATACAGGTATATAATTTTAAATGGAATACACAAATATGTATGTAATACTTGACTTGAAATTGTAGAACGTTTTTAAACATGCATGAAAATGTGTGTATCTTTTTAAAAATGGAAACTTGAATAGAACCCAAAGACATATTGCAGAGCAAGCATGATATTCACTGCATAAATTGTAACGTCTTATTAATTGCATGTAATTGCAGGAATTCCTAAGTGATACGTTTACTTGATATCATTGTATTATTAACTTAAAACTATGCGCGAGACGTTTGGGGACATTATGCTAGTCCGAGTATACGAAGTTTTCGTAAACGATAACTTTGTGGACAATAACTTGTTATAATGGTTTACTTGGTTGTTTCATACTATAATTAATGTACATTATTACTCGTATTTATCAAATACTGGTTAAACTGCATAATTAAGCGTTACGAACTATACTTATAAGATTTATACCATGTCAAAGATTGATGTTCATAAGAATTTAAACTACAGTTTAACAACTGACATATAAATTTGACACTATCATAGAACATGATGCATATTGTATTTAAAGGGACTCCACTGAGGATTAAAAGCCTAAAAACATAACATTTGAATTTCTTACATAAATGAGCTAGGGCACTTTAAACAGAATTATATGCAAAGATAGTTAAGAAATATACTTTGAAATAAATTGAAAATCGTATTTTTAGGCTTTTCTTAGCCCGATTTGAGTGAAAAGCGTTTAAACGCTTTTCATTTTAGGGCATTTTTTACAATTTGAAAAACTATTCTGGAAAAACGGAGTGTGCAAAATGATCTGAAATTTTGCACAAAGATTACTGGTCTAAACCTACATCAAATGGTACATTTATCCGGAAAAAATATGTTCAGTCCCATCATGTCAAAAAACCCCAATGGAGTCCATTTAATGTGGGATAATCAATTTACGACGTACGTTTGATATTGTATTACTAAATATCGTTCATTTCATCTGGTATAGAGGTCATATTCAAAACCGATGCTAGTAATTAACGAATAAACTAATACTAATACTGATAATAATTGATGCTAATGGCCTTGTGCATGTTTCAGGATGCAATGATACTTTATTATCAAGTTTCTTTGGTATCTCATGAACAATTTTAACTTTTATTAACATTTGCCCGACTTAAACCTGCACAAATGATACTGTCCCAAATCCCAAGCTTGTAATCTTAGTTATTTGATATATTATTGTAAGGAAACTAACCATTATAAATTTTTAATGTTTATTTAATATTCCAAAGAGCATAATGATACAAATATATACTTCTATATCCTGAGAATTTTAATTTATATACTTGTTTCTAATAAGTACATGTGTGATTGTGGTGTAACATAGTTTAAAAACAGCTATTAAAATGAACCTTCCCCGTTCTATTAATGTTTGTCCTTATTGTAACGTTATCATTGAATTAAATGCTAATTCTTTACATCACATTTGCTAATTGTTACATTCGGACAATTTTGCTTATTGTTATATTCAGAGAATTATTAAATTATCATTACGATTTTATTAGGGGTTTTAACTTTTATTTACATTATATGACTCAGAATTAGCTAGTATTATGTAATTCAAGAATTGAACAAAAAGCTGGAGTCAACCTTTCATTTTTGATGTTTTTTATTACAATGTTTTGGCAAATTTAGCAATAACAGTCATTATTTTACTTTGATGTAACACCAAGGACACTAGTAATTGAAAAAGTATATGCGTAATAATCATAAATATATGTTCCACAGGAATATTTTTATCTTTAAAACATATTATCTTCTTTTCTATCTACAAGTGTATTTTCTGTAGTTAATTTCAGTTATAGTGTCAAAATTATAAACTTTTCCCCCGTTTATCAGCAATGTGATAGTTTCTGATCTGTTACTCCAAACACTTGTATTGCCACAAAGTTTTAAAAGACCCGTATGTTGTGATCACAGTGGTAAACCACACTTAAGTGAAATTATATATATGTACATAATCATGCAAATAAAACAATTTTTAAACATCGAAGAATATGTAAAATATGTACTGCAAATATTTGTGCATATTATATGTAATCATTAAAGTATATACATTCGTTTTTATTGTAAAATTTGACTTAAACTTTATAGAAAATACCTCCCTTTATTTACATGGAATGTTAATTTCGGTAATATCTTTATAAATAATGCTTTTTGGAACATACAATATTGATAAATCTTAATTTGAGCATCATACTTATGATTTAAAAGCATAAAAAAATTGTGTTACAGGATCTTTAAAAATATGTCAATATTATGAAACAAACAGAAAAATTAATAAGGCTCAAAGATATGTAACACTTTTGTAGAACACTCTTGTTGAACATCTTCTGTACATATATATCTTCAAGTCATATACAACGGCAATTTAAAAATTACTAATAATTGTGACATTTTATGTGACCAACTATACACACATTTGTTGACCTCATTTGTGAGCAATCCAAAAACATATATTATAATTTTGCAAAATACATATATTACGCAAATTTGCAAAATTACTATTTTTGATGTTTAACGTTATAGGGTATAATAGCTATAAAGCATTATCTATAAAATTTATAAACGGTACCATTACGTTGTTTCAATAACTTGATAATGAGAGAGTTTTGACTTAACACAAGTTGTACGTATACTCGGAACAAAAAGTTATATTTTAAAGCATTGGCAATGATTTGTGCGTTTGCCATTTACGGACATCAATATATTTCTTCTTTACAGATCTTTTGATTTTTTTTTTCCAAAATGCAAACAATCAATTTGGGAACAATACACTTTAAGAGTTGATAAACATGCTATATATAAATTGGAAACAGACTTGAAATTTTTACTATAGTATTCAATTACGGATCCATAATATTTTAATACGAATCCATGGTATTTTAATACGGATCCATTGTATCTTAATACGGATCCATAATTTTTCTAATACGGATCTATGGTATTATAAATCGGATCCATAGTATTTTAATAAAGGATCCATGTTATTTATACTGATCAATGGTATTTTAATACGGATCCATAGTATTTTAATACGGATTCATAGTATTTTAATACGGATTCATAGTATTTTAATACGGATCCATATTATTTTAATACGGATCCATAATATTTCAATACATATCCATAGTATTTTTATACGAATTCATAGTATTTTGATATGGATCTATGGTATTTTATTACGGATCCATAGTATTTTAATACGGAACCGTAGTATTTTAATACGGTTCAGCTGAAGACATCAAATTGTGAATATAATATTGATCGACCTTTGTAAAATATAAAAACCAGATGATATAGTCAAAATACAGCCGTAAAGATAGATAGCTAGTTGATTAAACAATCATTGGTTTATATCTTACATTCTAAAAACGATTTAAACTAATAATATATCGAGTGGTAAAATTTCATTATTTCAAAGCGAATCTCTAAGAATTAGAAGCAATTAACTCTAAACAGACGATTTAAAACTGTACGTGCGCCTTCCGCAACATTCTAAATTAGCAATTATCCGATGGCGAACAAATTAAAGAAATCGATTTTTAATGAAAGCGATTTTAGTGTAATTACAGCGATTTTAGTTACTCTTAAAACCAAGGAATTTGTTTTAGAAAAGTAATAAAAATATCTTGATTCTTAATCATCAGTATTATAGATATGATAATAAAAACAAGATAAGAATTAAAAGTATTTTTTTTGCTTTACAAATTTAGATAAAAAAAGATAGAAAACCTCTGTAAATTTTCGTTTTGAAGTCTCAGATATCATCTTTCATTATAATCAAAATTAAGTTTTTATTTTTTTTTCTGTTTCAAATATCTCGGATGATTAGAATTTATTAAAATTTTCGATCACAGACAAAGCTCATGCTGTCTCATAATTAAATCTTACTCGTGATTGGTTCATATTTCAACGTAACACAATAGTGTCTGACTGAAATGCACTATGCGAGTATTCCAATTAAAACCACGAGGAAATCTGAACTTGCACAAAATTAATAAAACGTTGTTGAAAATCTTTATCAGACGGTAGAACGTAATGTGCAATAAAATATCTCGCAATTCTCGCATTTCTCAATATTTTCTTGTAACAGAGACATGCAAATTACATTTGATAACTCCCTTGCCATAGTAAACCATGTTACACTTTTAGTTTTGAAGCAAGTCGAGACTTTAAATAATAATTGATTCCTCTCCAGTTCGAAAGAGAACATTCGTTTTTATCACCATTGTTCCAATGACAGTGAAATGATACTATAGAACTGTGATTCCGAAGTTACGTAGTGACTCTATATATTTTTCTTTTGCTTACATATACCGATGTTAATGACATTATTAGTGATGAGTATTTCACTTAAACAATGTAGTTGTCAAACAGTAAGTTTAAAACACAAAAGACTCAATTAATTACATATATATATAATGTTATTTGACTGAAACTTTGAATTCGAATTTAACACCAGTCTTAAATGTCATGACACACTTGCATACTTTATACATTCAAACACATATAAAGTTACGTTATTAGTACATGCACATACGTATAGACGGACGGCATTATGGACCTTTGATTTTCTTTCGATCGTTTTAACCCCATTGTGCATGTTTTCAACTACGGACTGCATCTTAAAATGTCATATATTCTTCTTACACGACATTCGATGCAATATCTAAACAATTAAATGAGCCGCGTCATAATAAAACCAACATAATGCGTTTGCGACCAGCATGGATCCAGACCAGCCTGCGCCTCCGCCCAGTCAGATCAGGATCCATGCTGTTCGCTCACAAATCCTAGTACAAGTAGAGAAACTGATGCGCAGGCTGGTCTGGATCCATGCTGATCGCAAACGCATTATGTTGGTTTTATCGCGACGCGGCTCAAATATATTCGTCGTGTATCACCAGCACACTGACTGTCTAAGTTTCATCAGTAATTAAATGATGTATTATCAACTTTACTACTTCAATATATCTTTTACAATTGCTGGAATGGCAACTCTTTTAATTATAGAATCTTCCGAATTGTTCATTAAAATATTAATGAATTGCGACTACGTCGCACTGGGTGATTTATCTATTCATTTTATTTTCTAGATTGCACTTCTCCCAACTAATTAGGCAGCTCCGAAAATTTGTAGTATTTCTCGATGGCCAATACACTTAACCGTTTTTATCAGGATTCACCCTTTGTTTTTTTCCAGACTTTGAAATTCGTCGGATCTACTTGAAGGAAAGTGTTTGACAGGCTCACATTAGTTAATGAAATCAATCATTTATGTTGCACCTAATTTGTAGGATATAAATGTTGTCTTTTTATATAACCAGTGAGATGTAAAAAACAAATTAAACAAAATATTTCTGTTAAACAAAGGTACATTTTAGCCAGAATATTTAGATAGCAAAAAATAACTATATCACATGTAACTAATTGAAGGTATATTTCTACAAATTTAGTTTCATGTAGCATATTTTAAAATCAAGACAAAGATAGACATGTGTTACTATTTCCAAAATAAGGGGTTACGCAATATAGTAATGTATGTGTATTTAACTGTCTGTAGCTAAACAACTAAACTCTCTTTAAAAGACTTTTGTCTGACCAATCGTCACAAATGGTCGTTTTCAAATATACACATATAACTGAAATTGCTTCTTTGTTACATGTCTGAGAATCAAACGTGCTTTGTATGTTTTCATTCTAATTAAAAACTGAGAAAAGATGTATCACATTATTGTATGTACTTTTTTGTTAAGATGCACGTGTAAAACTCATTCCATGCAACAACTGCGAGGTATTCATGAAATAATTCATTATTTTGTATATCTAGTTTAAAACTATGCACTTTAATTCTTCGGAATATGCAATATATATCCGTAAAAGAAGTTCTTTGAAAATTTCTGAATCTTGAAGAAGTTCAAGTAGGAAAAATAGTTCGATATACTAGTAAGTAATAAATAAATGTTTAAACATACGCATATATTACGCTTTCATCGTGAAATCAACATCTCTGTCCTCAAGAAAATACACTTTTCCGCCTGATATAGCATTTTCTACGCAAATCAAAGCATTTTCCCCGAGGGCTGTTTCTTCTGTTACACACATGATATATATTTGCTCCTTCTTAGATCTAGTCGATGCCATAAATCGCCCGAAATCTATTACACAGCGCCACTGTACTTAAAACAATACATGAGTTAAGAATTAGGCCCAAATAAGTCTTATCTTTGCATGGTCTAGCGTATTAACTTTAGTGCGAGGAAATATTCTGTTACAATCCGTTGTTTGAGAGAATTTGGCGTGCTGCAAGATCGATAATACTTTCCACCTAAACGTCTATTCAGTCAGAACAGGATAACTGCCTGTGTACGGCCATGAGCAGGTTTTTGTGATTATTCCGATTGAAAGACATCATTGTGTCAAGTGATTTTAATGGAAAAAGTGAGTACACAGCCATGATATTGTTTCGTTATAAGGATAAAAGTGTTGGAGTGTAATTAAACCGCTTTCTCGGTAGGTTTGTTCGCAGTTTCTTTTCTGTATTGATGTATGCTAAAAGCAGAGGAGTACCGCATATGCCTTAGAATACTCTTCAATTTGGAAACACATTTCGTTTCGATGAGGGCATATCAATCTCTAAATGAGATTGTCTGAATTTAGATTAAGATAAGTATATAAAGATTTGTCGTGATTTTTTGTAGTGTTTTGCGTATGAAATGTACAGCTTATATGCCAGGTTTAGACTACGAATGAAAATTGATATGGTAAAAATAACGAAAAGTCACAAATATTGACAGATTTAGAAAACTTGTTTGTTATGCAGAAAAACATTTAGTTAAACAGATCATATAAGGTGCACAGAATATAGGAATTTCATTGCAATTTCAAATCTTAAAGATTAATGAATTAACGTAACATGGAATCATAGTGAGTTGTTTTAAGTGGGTTTATTCGAATATATTACGTAGAAATCTCTGCAAGTAATCCAGTGGGTAATGGTGATAAGAACGCGAAAATCAGTGCCGAAGTTTGGATTTACACCCGCCAAAAGGGAAAGGGAAAATTCTAAAGGACATTTCTGTGAAAACTATGTATTGTATGATTATGTAAACGGCTGGTTTTCCGGTCAATACATAATTGTGCATATAGATGGCTGGATTTATTACTTCACGACTAGTGACCGCTTGCCGGTAGGACATTCGTTAGGAAATTGTACCGTATCGGAAGTAAGAGAACACACGTGTATATCATGGACTGTTGCGACCGAAAGAGGCTGCTTATGGTCATGACTAGCGCGTGTGCCTGTGCGGCTTTTGGCCTTCTTTGTATTGCAGTTGCTACTGACTATTGGCTGTTCACGAAAGAAAGACTGGAGGAAAATGAAAATGGTACAACTTACAATAACTTTTGGTCAGGACTGTTCAGGAAGTGCAAAGTAGAAGGTGAGTAATACTGTGATGGTGTACGTGTCACTATTTCGTTCATACCGTTTTCGCTTGCAGTAGTCACCGTGTCGGTAACAATCAGTAAAAGATAGAAGATATTCATTAGCTGGTCATAAAATAACTCATATCAAAAATGGAAACATAATTTATTGACACTAGTATATGATCCAAATACTCAAGTCAGTTTACAGTACCACGTGGTAATGAAAGCGAAAAATGTTTTATATCTGTCCTCCTAGATACATTACTAGTACCAGATATTTGTGAGCTACTAGTAACTCATATATAACATACAAAAATGGTACTGATAATATATTTTGGGGTAAATCAAGACAAGTATTATGTTCTTAATATCTGTTTTAAAAATCTAAATCCCCGTCTACTGTAATGTCAACCTGTTTTATCAGAAAATTACTTTCTCCTAGCCAAGTTTACTTTCCTTCCCACGTATCTACATTTTTGATAATATCTGGGCCAGTTAAAGACGTTTCCCGTGATGAATTTCTCGGTACTGCAAATCCATTAAGTTATTGCTAATTTCCCCCCTGTTTGTCTCTGCATCAATAGTATTTGCCAAGATCGATATGGGCCAAAAACTGAGAACGGTTTGCTAATACGAACATTTCAACTAGTCGTACACACAATTAGCAAAGAGAACAGATTTGTATTTCCATATTGAAAATTCGCGTGTTTTATTCCAATTCGTCTTCCTATCACCACTGTTATTGAGTAATACCAAATCTGCTGCTGATTAAATAGGAGTTATTAGTAAATGTAGTTCTAAGCCAATATTACCCATAGGACTCACTTTAAGCGGAGGAATATAAAATTGTCTTTTCAATCAAATCCCTTTTGATAGAATCTCTTGTTAGTTGTGATTATAAAGATAATATCAATATTCGCCATGTGGCTGCAATGTTTGAATATAATAACTATTATTTCCACATGTGATGCGCAGTAGTTCATGTTTCATTTTGAAAAAGTAATTCCATTGTTTAAAACATGTCGAGCAGAAAAACAATGAAGCATATGATTTGTTGCTGTTGTTGTTGATGTAATACACCATTCAGATTTCTAAGTTGTAAAAATCAATAGGAATATTTCCATTCAAACGTTGTTCAAAACATATCAGGTCACATTTATTGCACGATGATATAAAACAACGAGCTAAACATAATTAAACTTAACATATGATGCCATACAATAATTACAGGTGTCAATTTTTATCCATTGATAATCTCAAACAGACCCGTTAGGCTTAGTTAGATAAAATATTATCATAGAGCAATTTTATAACAAAGTCTATTTCATTAATGACGTACAAAGAAATAATTCTAACAATTTAATATTACAATTGATACAAAATATACTTAGAGATATAACTCATTTAATACATTGTACACCGTAGTAGAATACAATTCAATAAGTTTAGGAAACCGTAGTCTTATTTTCATTTGAGCTATATTAGTATTCATAATTTGAATTTCCTCACGTGAGGAACACATTGTATTGTCATATGTGTCCTCATGTCTGAAATAAAATCTCAACATAGTTCATCTCATTTTGAACTTCGAACTATTTTAGGGAAATCAACACAATACGAATGTGTTTTTGACGTCACTGCTTATATGACGTTGTGACAATATTTAGGCTGCGTCACATGCGCATCGCCATTATGTTTGCTTAGATATACATGTGGTGGTCATACTGTGTTTAATTGTTATAATTCTTGTTTCTTTGTTAAGAGGATATACATGTATTAAGCATTAATATAGTGTTTGTTATATGAACTTTTGATAAATATTATTGAATTTATGGTTTAAATTCCGGGTATTTCTGTATCATCCCTCGTATTAACCATTCTCCAGTACATGATATACAGACAATTTTTCTTAGTCATGAAATGTTGCCACATATAATTCTGCACGGTAATAATTAAACAATTAAAGTTTTCATTAAACTCTTAATCTGCTAAAATCATAATTTATTTACCTTTGCCACCAATGTAGGGCCAGGCTCGCCTGCACAGCTGTACAGTCTACCCGAGCTCGTTACTGTCGGTAGTTCAACTGTTGTAATTTGATAATCAAACCCTTTAAACTATGTACTGTTCTGAATTAAAAACCAGAACAAAACCATACAAAAATCCAGCAAGTTAGGGGTTAATATCATTACAAGTGACTCTGCCACACGATCAATAATTCTATAAAAGCATAGCACACATTCATTCAGCTTGCCACATATCATATGCACATAGCCGTAGCCAATTACAGATATACGCCAAGTGTCTTTAATTCTCTCAATGAGTAAAAAAAGCTTTTAAGAAATACAAGAAATGCATTAAAGCAAGTAGAGAATGAACAGAGATTCTGTGATATAAGAAATCAGTGTTTCTTCAAGTACAGGACGAATTAAAATAAAATAAGGCAATATATTGTCCAATTCACAAATACTAGTATTGTACAAAATGTCTACCCAAAGAATCATTTGAATAATGGACTGAACCAAGCTAACGTTTTTTTTAATCCTAAACTGGTTTCATGCAGTTGAATGCATATTTTGTCAACATACGGTATGTATAAATAGCTGGCATTTCCATTCAGTCTTGAACTGTCACTTGAAGGTCTGCAAGTCTGTCTTGAATAAAGTTCTGTTTGTTGAATATTTGAACTATTCAAGAACATTGGCACTACATGCAATTACATGCGTTAGAATGGAGATGAAGTCATTAATGTCACTGTAACCGATAAAAATATTCAAATTAGCCTTCTTTGTCAAAGAAGTACATATTTTACGTATATGTCATTTATGTTCATCTTTTCATTGAACGAAAATGAACCCGTACATTAACCAGACGCGAGACTTTTGAAATGTTTTTTTTTCAGTTTTGTTTCTCTTTTATTTTATTTGCCATTTTATTATTCATATTAGCACCCACTCGATTTATCTTTTGTCTGTAATAAACTTAATAATAATCGAATTACATATGTATACAAGTGACGGAATCCCCAAATATCTTTCTTGTTGGTATTCTCTTTGTTAGCGCTAATTCATTGATGAATGGGATAACCTAATTGCAAATTTGCCAAGTTCATCTATACGATGTCAGGGCAGAAACACTCGGCTTTCTGTTGGGCAACAGATTGATTGACTGTCAATAAGGAGGCGCTATTGTTGTCCGGTCACTCTAAAAGCATTATTTGTGTATTATCTTCATTTAAGCTGAGATAGCATGTCCAGAAATTGGTTCATGTAATCAAGAGCATTTGACAAAGTAACGGTAATGTAACGGCACTAATCAATTACTAGAGTTTGATTGCTAGTTCGGCATTCTGTGAAGGCTTTGAAGTCATATATTGAAAAATAGTGGATAATGAACAAAATTATCATATGTACTTGGTGTATTTAAATGTGTTTGCATTATATATACCGGTATATAATTCAGATGTGCATGCATTGGTTAAACACTTTTATATCATTTAAATGTGCATGTATCACATATAAGACGTATGATTTACATGTGTATGTATCACATTTATAGAGGATAATCAAGTTATCTTTTCTATAAATACAGGATTTGTTTTCATGGAGTGATATGAAAATAGATATTTGAGTGTCGAGTTAAAATGTGATAATTTTCATATCGCAAGATGAAAATAAATCCTGTATATGTAGAAAAAACTTGAATTTTCTGTTTATGATATACATTTTCTCTTTTTTGACCTTACAATTCCTAATTAATAAGACTTCTACTTTAACTTTGTGTATTGGCTTAATTAAGAAGAAAGTAGTGAAAATACTACAGTGAAAATACGAAAAAAGGAAATACCCATTTTATTTCTTCAATATTTCTTAATATTCCATTTGTAAGTATATATACTCAACATCACTAATTCCGCGTCATCACTTATCTCACGGTAATGGCATATTTTCATGTGACCAGTGTTAAAATAGGTCAGAATTGACATATTTTATTCAAACACCTTAACAACAAAGTTTTTGTGCAAAATAATTTAAATCTATAGATTTTTACGTAAAACTGAACAACATTTTACAAACTTCTGCAAAAAACAACAATAGTCCATTAAATTTGTGCATACGTCTGAAACAATCATCATTTTCTAAATGTTCTTGTTTGTTGAAAAAATAAATTTTAAGTTACAATGTAAAAATACTTTTAATATTTAAAATTATGCAAAATAACTTAAAGAAATTTTAACTGAAACATGAAAAATCTGAAATAAAACACCATTACCGCGAGGTAAATGATGACATACTGTTTTCAAAATTGCCGACACACGGTTTACATCTGACAAGTTAAAACTAATTTTGATTGAATATATTGTTGTTTCCTTGTGTCATATAGCAGAAAAAATGACTAAATGATACATTTTATGACAGTTTTTGTAGTGTAAGTTTATTGTTTGTGTTCTTTACTGTTTTAAAGTGTTAAGTACCGTGAGTTAGGAGGAGCACAGTATACTAAACCAGTTTATTTTTAGATAAGTATGTACCACATATACCGGTATATTATTCATATGTGCATGTCACATATACCGTATATAATTCAAACGGTATGCCTCACATATACCGGTATATCACTTAAACGGTATGCCTCAAATATACCGGTATATCATTAACATGTGAACACATCACATATACCGGTATTTAATCTACATGTGAACACATCACATATACCGGTATTTAATCTACATGTGAACACATCACATATACCGGTATTTAATTTACATGTGAACACATCACATATACCGGTATTTAAGTTACATGTGAATGCTTCACATTTACCGGTATTTCGGTTACATGTTGTTAAATTACTTTAATCAAATCTTTTTTTTATACATAATTTCATTTATATTATCATTTCTCGTTCTCTTTAAAATGTGTTTTTCACATGTTTACATTAGCTTGAATCAAATGAATTAAAACAATACAATTTTTGTTACACTCTATCTAGAGCTAGCTAGATTTATGATTTTCGTTGAATAGAACTATACTCGTATATAAAACACAATTTATAATTAACACAAATTATATCCAGACATAAGTAAAATACAGATTATAAGGGTACTGTATTGTTTTTGATATGATGCCATTTCTAATAATGCCACCTTACACGTCCTATGTGTAATAATGTTGCTTCATTAGCAATAAAATAATCACACAGTTCATTAAAATAATATAGCAAGTATCTATTTCTGAATTCATGTGAAAAAAATCTTAAGTTTGAGTTATAAGATTTTTTGTTTCTGAAGGAAACTTTTGTACTATTGACAAAAATGTATGATAGAGTCGTTTTCCGGACTCTTTTATGACGTGTACGGATGACGGATAAATAAACGATGCAAAGACAATAATTCAACGCTAAAATTGTTATCTTACATTCTTTTAGTTTGCACCATGTTCAGGCGATTTCTGACAATATCCACGATTTCACTTACTTTGAAATGTTACAAAATGTCACATGTGGACTGTAAGTTTCGCCAATGTGTCGTTAAAATGATTATTATGTAAGGCGTATTGAAACGGTACTGGACGACTTTAAACAAATAGTATTTAACAATTATATAGATGAAAGATTGACAAAGACATTGGTATAAGTTTAATGAAGATAACTAGAAAAAATTATCTGTGACACTTATGAACAAATCCGGGTATTTCTCGATCATCCCTTGTTTACGGCAGAAATCATTTCTAAAACGGAATTTTAATTGTTTAATTTGAACACCAGACGGTAACGTAAGCATTCATAAACAACTAAAACAGAACTATGTACTTTAACGGTAAAATAAAAAAAAACTGTTCATTTTTATCAGCTTTATATGATTTGTTCAGATAATTCGGATAACATGACTGTCTTTCAAAGAAGATTATTCAACATGTATTGAAGCACTAGATTGTTCTGTATCAACGTAAAGTGGAGGAAACCATTAAGGTGTGTTAATCAAATAAACTTATAAAAAGCGTCATGACATTTCAATGAGGACTAATGTTTTTACGAGTGAATATGGGAACGTCTCGTATCAAATTAACTATCTGGTGTTTTGATGATTTTATACTCTTTTTAAAGGTCATATAATAAATATGGTTTGCTGTCTTTCAATAAAATATAATTCTGTAATACTGTGAACACTCCTTACTGTATAACTTTTATATTATATCATTAGTCTAAGGATAATGTTTTTACACTGAGATGTCTTTTTATCTGCTTCAGTGCACAGAAACTGTTAGCGTGCAATTGCTTTGTACCATTGCCCTGTCTTTTTATCTAATTAAAATTAGGAATGTAAAAAATACAGGTGAAATATTGTAATCTAGAATTATGATGGCTCGATGACATTCAAAGACTTAGTTTTAGAAAATCATAATTATATTTTATTAAAATAACCTGTGCTGAGATTTAAATTACAAGGTGAAATGTGACTGAAACATTGTTATCCTGAAAATATACCTGCTTAAAGTCTCAAATCTAAATCTATGTCTAGAGATAGCTTGAATTTATCTGCAACAACAACAATAACAACAACAATAACAACAACAGCAACATTGAGGATTGCACAGCATGGTTAAGGTGTTTCAAAGAATTAAGCAAATCATTGCTGGCAGCGGTCAGTATAGTTGAGGAAGTGATCTGATACATAGTATAATCACAAAAATGCACGATATGATTTCAACAATCAAGATGTAATTCTAACAATCTGGACAATATCACGAACATCTTCATGTAATACTCATAGCAGTTTTACCAAAAATGTTGTATAATCTACAATGAAGACAAAGTATATGTATATATATAATGCATTGACCACAAATTTGTCATCAATGTCACCTTAACTACCGATGGCTTTGGAAAATAATTACATAGTGATGGTGGCTAGTCACCTAACTGTCAAGTAGAGGGGACGATTTAGAAACTACTAGATGAGTCTGGAGATAACCATATGAGCTGTGTCATGACAAAACCAACATTGTGGGTTTGCGACCAGCATGGATCCAGATCAGCCTGCGCATCCGCGCAGTCTGATCAGGATTCATGCTGTTCGCTTACCAACTCTATAACAAGTGGAGAAACTGACAGCGAACAGCATGGATCCTGATCAGACTGCGCGGATGCGCAGGCTGGTCTGGATCCATGCTGGTCGCAAACGCATTATGTTGGTTTTGTCGTGACACGGCTCATATGTCAAATGGTTATTCTGTGAATCAACTCGTCTCTCTTGTACACTTAATCCAATCTCAATCGTCTAAATTTCTTTTCCATCAGATTATTGCAGATTGGTATTTTTGAAGAAGTGGATTTTAATTTTCAGTTAAATGCTACTGCTTTGTTAAAACCCTAACAATATAATATATAATTTGCTTCTGTATACAAATCTTCAATTTTGTTACAAGATTTTTTTATAGTTTCTTACTTTAGAGACTTTAATAAGGAGAAAATGAGTTAGTAATTGGATTGATAAATTGTTTAGAAACTGTATTTATACCCTTGTAATTATGAGATATTATATACGGAAAACCATCGTCTACAGTTTTACAGATCAAACGTAAAGCTCCTCTTGCAGGGAAAACTTCATTAAACCATGGCGATTGGATCTGCTGGTCTGATATGATTTTCGCCTGTATAAAGCCAATATAATTCACTGGTAATTTAAAGGAAATCGGCAATAATGGAATGAATCTAGGAACAGTATCCAAACATGTTATTAAGTAACATCAATGGACAGACATACAGTCAATTAAATAAAGCTTAAATTAATTACCGAGTAGTATCCTAATGAAAAATGCCAATATGAAGACGAGGCTTATCAATCAGAAAGCTGTACAAGCTTGTGATAAAGTCCCGTCCGTAGAGACTGTCATTCTAGAATTACTTACAGAATTAAGGAGCAGTTAATGAATCCAGGGTACATTAACTCAATGTTGTAGTATTTTCATGTAATTTGGGATTAATACAAATATATATTCAATTTAGTAAAAAAATATGAAAATATGAGAAATATGTCTACTAGTTGTTTTAATTATCTAACAAATGCAAAACGGAATTTGAAATTATTCTTACTGTATTGTCTGAAGACATGCTATAAATATACTTGCGAGCAAATACGTGATCTGTCCATCCATCCATCCATCCATCCGTCCGTCCTTCCGGGCGTCCGTCCGCCCGTTCAACATACACCAAATTACACGAATACACAATTCACTGATGCACTTTTATGTCATAATAAAGCGCAACAGTTACGTTTAATGCATTACTAATGAGTAAAACACTTTTAACTTTAAACGTCTACATTTATTACCTGTGTCGCGTATTCATTCAAAGGCACATTCGTAAATTCGATTGTATATTCATTACATTTCACGGTGTCAGTCCGTCATGAATAATTTATATTTAACAGGGCGGACTATGTGATCTATTATAGCTAACACATTGGACCATTCATCTCGCTTATCTCCAGATAGCTGCCCTATTGTTTAAAGTATGGCTGTAATGAAGAAAGTGTCTTCCATAATGATTGAACAAAACACCCTCCGATTATATCAAACATCCTATATCTATATTATACACAATTCTACATAAAATATCACTTAAAAATGTCTAGCTGAAAATTAAAGGTATGATGTCTTACTGTTTTGACAATGCCGTACAGAGCCTTACAGGAATATAAGCTAATATTCCTGTTTTTCCCTTGATTTTGATTTTTGTTCAATGAATACGAATATATTGATTTTTTGTAAATGTTTATTAACTACCAGTTAAAAGTATCATATTCATATTTGCATTTCGAAGTGTTGACCTGTCTTGTAAGTCATTTCATGATTTCACGAACGTGGGGCGGAAAAGATGCACTACTTTCGCAGACCTGCATGTTTCAAATAAAAGTTGACTATCAACTACACCAGTGACAACAGTAACATTAAATATCAATTATAGACTTCCGTTCCCAACATTGAAACTTTTTAGGTTTATTTTCCTAGTATTGATGCAACAATAGCCGTGAAGTTGTATCTTAGCAAAATATAACCGGAAAGGGCATTAATGATTTGTTAAGGAAAATATCACTTGCTCTATGTGTCAATGTCTGATTTAGAAATAGAAACTAAGGAAGATACATGCACAAAAAATAATACATTTGTTCAAGTACATGTAATACATACAAAATTTAAAGTGTCTGTTTGGCTAAGATTTTTGCTTTGAAACTAAACTGCAAACTATCTGTTAATCAGACCGCCATAGTTTTAAATATTGTTTGTAAAGTATTTATTACTTGCCATAATATCATATTCTAACACTATAAAACGATGAAACAATTCAGTTGCGAAAACTTTTATTTCTGAATTTAAAATATAGAAAGGACAAAACGCTATTTGGTAAATTTTAACCCTTTGATAATATGGGAAATATGTAATGTATATTTGTACAGTAATTGACAATAAATAATTTTTACGCCAATAGGTTTCTATTGTTTCTCACCATGCTTTTGATATTCATAATGATCAGAAATTCTCTTTTACAACTTTTGTCGTTAAATAACAATGCTTTCCCCAAGTGAGTGTGCCGTCATTTTGATACAAATCTCTGATATCTCAATATGCCATTCACGGATTATAAAAATGAGAAAATTGTAATGTCGACTCGTACTAGGGGATCGATATTTGTTCCCCATAGGGGCGATGTCTGTCAGACCAAAAAATTATATTCCATCTTCTTGATTTACAAAGCGAACTTTAAAGAGCAAATGTTAAATAGATCAAAGCATCCTATTACCCGAGTATTCTCAGTAAAGTTTTAAGAATGTTCCAAGGGAGTTTAAAGCTAAGCTTAAAGTGTTTTTTGCAAACCTAAGTTCGAACCAGTCCAACATAAGTAAATTCTTATAGTATAAAGTTTTTTTAAAGGAAATATTTGTAAACTATGAAAAGCCCTTTTCCCTGATATGCCTCTGATAATTATCGTTTATTTATCTGATGCATTTTTTGTCTCTTTTTAAAACAACATTTAGTTTTCCATTAGGAGAATAGCATTTTCACAGGAAGTATATGATGGGATTGAAAGTTACTGATCGCAACATTGGGAAAATATTCTTAGTCTTCGAGTTGACAAAAAAGTCTGTACTTGTAATTTTATTTATTATGTAGGTCAGCTTATGTCCTTAACAGATTGGAAATGAATAATTCAACAGGAAGTAAATCTCTTCTCAGCAAACATACCGAGATAAAATAGACCCAAGATACACTTGATTTTAATTAAAGCCCTATAAAAGACAGACGCATTTGAGCCGCGTCACGACAAAACCAACATAATGGGTTTGCGACCAGCATGGATCCAGACCAGCCTGCACATCCGCGCAGTCTGATCAGGATCCATGCTGTTCGCTTACATACCATATAACAAGTAGAGAAACTGATAGCAAACAGCATGGATCCTTATCAGACTGCGCGGATGCACAGGCTGGTCTGGATCCATGCTGGTCGCAAACCCATTATGTTGGTTTTGTCATGACGCGGCTCATTTATATTAGTGACATGATAAATGCAACATACTTACGATGCAAATTTTCGAGAAAAAATGATTTTCCGAATAACATTTGCTATCAATTGTACAAAAAAGGAATCGTTCACAGTACAAATCTCGCAATGCTTTTTAACTTAATATAGATTGATCATGTATTTAAACTCACAAAGTCATTATTCTTGTTGAAAATCTTACTTTCCTTACATGTATATAACAATTTTATTTTCAGTGATCGTTCTTAAATGGAATTTCATTTTCAATGGATTATTTTTTACTCATATTGTTATTAATATGTGCTTAAAATTAATTAATAAATGAATGAATGAATATTTAATACACAGGCTAATTTATATGACGACATCATTAATACAAATGTATTAAATTTGAGAAAACCAACAAATGTTTTATCTTGTTTTGTTTTATCGAGAGTTAGTGTGACATACATATAGAATGAAAGTATATATGTATACTTCGCATTTTATGGTAGCTGATGTGTGCCGTGTCGTATTTAGCTCTGCGGGGCGCAAGACAAAAACGTTAAAATGCGACTTATTAACAATGCGCAGACATACACTATTCTTCCATGCATCTGTATGAAACGTATCCTAGACAATGCACAGGTGTACTGTTTTGTCACTGCGTTTCGTAGGAAATAAGACAACAATAAAAGTTAAAAAAATGTATAATTATTAAATATTATGAAAAGTCTGGTGTACATAAACCAAATGCTTAAGTAACAACATATAAATATAAAAAAGTATATCAGCGACCAGCGCCGCACAAACAACGACGTGAACGACGTTACCTTCTTTCCAAATAGGTTCAACACACTCTATACATTATCCGTGACCCAAAAATCATTTTAGCAATACAATAAAGAGAGTTTAGTAAGCGGTTGTTCTCTGTCTGCAGTTCACGTAGCCTTGCCCTTCAAGCAAGGAAATTCTGACGTTCGCATGCTTCTTTATTTCCTTTGCACGATCATTCCCCTCGAAAGCGTTTATACTCGTCTGTTTGTAAAAAAAGTTGTTGTTTTTATACGAACTTTCACCAATCTCTCCAGACAATGCGGAGATACTATATTTATTGTATCTCAGACAATGTACACTTAGAAATGCGATTCATATATTAATCGTATGACCAGATGTAGAATAAATATAGTTACATGTATATATAGTTATGTTGTTGAAATTAGTAAGGAAAAGATTTTTTCTGAAACTCTGTTGCAACATATTAAAGGTTAGTTATATGAATAAACCTTTTAAAACAATTCATTGAATTGGTTTTTGCTCCGCTGATTTTTATTTTAAGCAATTGACCTTTCATAGTTTTTGTTAGAAAAATATCTGAATAAAAACTAAGACTGAGCAGTGAAAAGGTATGGAGAATGAATTAAGTATACTTTTGGTATGTGATACTCTTTTTTTTTATAAATTTATATCTTAAAGTTAAGGTTTAACGGGTAAATGATTAATACCCTTCTGTTTCGACAATTTCCTGCAGGAGTCCACATTAATATTTATTTATACATTCTTTTTATTTTGATTAACCCTAAGAGGAACTGTAGAGCGTCAATTGTCATGGATTTTTTTTCTTAAACTCTTATCTAACTGAAACAATAATTACATATGTATATGTAAATAGGTCAAAATAATAGTATTGTTTTATAATAATATCAAACTGGACTGTAAGCCTTTTTGTTACCCAGTCGGTGTCACAAAACTAGGTGTTGACAAAATAATACAAAAAGATACTTTTAAGACTAACATTAGCTGTTTTCTAGGATACCAAATGAGACGCGTCACGACGAAACCAACGTAATGGTTTGCGACCAGCATGGATCCAGACCAGCCTGCGCCTCCGCTCAGTCTGATCAGGATCCATGCTGTTCGCTATCAATTTCTCTACTTGTAATAGGCTTGGTAAGCGAACAGCATGAATCCTGATCAGACTGCGCGGATGCGCAGGCTGGTCTGGATCCATGCTAGTCGCAAACGCATTACGTTGGTTTTGTCGTGACGCGGCTCATTAATGATTTTCCAAGGGAAATATAAAAATAATGAAAAATAAAAAAAGACTCTCCCATTTTTCCTCGCTTAGTAACAACGCTCAAATAATCCTAGAACCGTCATTTTAATACCAATCTTTGTTACTACGTTATGCCTTCCAAGGATTATATGAGGAAATTATTTCGCTGACGTTTACTTCAGAATCGATATTTGTCCCCCAAAGGGACCATGTCTGTCAGACAAAAAGTTTTATTTCTACAGTCTTGGAACATTTTAGGAATTTTAAAGAACAAGTTTAAACAGATTTAGAAAAATGTTAACAAGGCTCTAACAACTGAAGGGGAAACAAAAGTAATTTGATAACTGTAACCAATAAAAAAAGATTTTTTATACACAATCACACAATATATATCCTTAGTAAAAACTTTTATTGAGAAGTTATACAAAAAGGACACATTATTTTGAGCGCTATGGACAGGCAATGTTCTGCATGAAGATTTCAAACATCAAAGTAATATCAATTTGATTAAGTCAATTTTAAAATAATGACACATGACGCTTAAGTATTCTTCTTATATAGCATTTTATGATTAAAGAAATCGGAATATCTGCTTTAATTCTGCGTTTTGTAAGTTGGGCTCGTTTTCTCAAACCAACATATCAATCTATCAAAAAGGACTGAATACATATTTATCATTAAGATTAATCGAACCATAGATTTGAAAGGCATTGTTTTTATATCATTTCTTATTGTGATATTCATGACTGTCATCAATCAAAAGCACAGAATGGCGTCTAGGCTGTACCAGACAGAGATGCTCAGATGATAAATCAACCGGTCCATGCTACTGTTGTAGGCCACTTTAGCCAATGTCATTTTTCATTCTAGGACAGTGGCGTCTCGTAGTATACATTAACACGGAACATTTATTGGTCACCTTTGTATGTGCAAGTACGTAATTTATGTTTTCCTTTTGCAATACTGAATAGTTTGTTGCAATTAAAGATGTGACTATGGTTATGTATTAGAAACATACCCATTAGAGAAAAAAAATATGAGATAAAAAGCCTAATTTTATTGCAAATTAGTTCTAAGCTTTGGATTTTAGGTGATAACAAATTTATTTAGAATATAATAATACAATTATCTTCTTGATTCCGTTATACTTCTCACAAAACATTCTTTCTTTACTTCATATAAACACTCTTTTCCGATATAATCATTATAATATGAAATCAATTTCATTGTACTCTTTTTGAAATCTTTACAAAATATTGCGCAAATTACAATTTTGCATGTTTCGTCATTGCATGGTAATTTGTTAATGAACAAAAAAGGACGAAATTGATTTTTCTTTTGGAAAAAAAGTTTCCCTGCAAAAATATAAATTAAATCAAATTGTCAGTAAATTGTGCTTTGAAAATACTTGTGAATAGGTCCTTGAAATTTAAATCAAATTTAAAAGCTATAAGGATATTTTATCTACTCAAAACCAAACTGATGAAATGCCGAGACGTTAGAAATATTTGAAATGCTCGTGTCGAGTTTGCAATGTTGCAAAAACTGTCTGACATCTAAGAACTGTCTGGAGAAGTTATCCAATTCTACGATAAAATGCAATGAAATTTGATACCATGCTCAGGCAAACGGATCATTAAATAATGACTAACATAGCAATTTAGCTAGAATGAAATTGATAATGTGAGTAAAAACATTAGACACATTAAATCATACTTTTGTTACAATGATGTTTTTGTGTGTGTAAACAATTTAATTATTACATAGCAATCTAAAACGCGTTAAACAGTACATTGTTAAGTTGTTAACTTGTTTGAAATCAAAATCATTATAAAATTGACTAACATAACCATTTGGTCTAATGTGAATTTAAACGTTTTTTTATTCACGTTAGAGCTTTGATGATGTAAATATGTATAGAAAACATAATTGACGAATCAATTTATATACAAGTATTATAGAATATTGAAGTATTGCAAGTTTAAGTTTGCTGTATTATGCAGATTGTATTAGTATTCAGAATTATAAATATGCGTTCCTATGCTATGCCTAATTGAAGGCCTTGTATATCATAATATGTTATTTATATGCATAATGTTCATCAAGCGGCATGCATACTTTTACTTACTTGCCTTATGCAAATTCAATTTTCCATTACAGACTGAAACTGAAATTAAAGCACGTGTACCAATACCAGACGAGAATTTACAATACTTATATACAATTTCGAATTAGATAAACATGTCAAACAACATTTTTTAATCGTAATGCAAGTAAATATATTTTTTCTTCAGATTGTAGTTAAATTGCTCAGCAGTGAATGAATATCATACAATAGATCTCAATTGTCGAACATTATTGAACAGATGTTCGACATATCCAACATGTTCGTATGATTTAAGATCCTTTGTAGTCTGCTGCTATCTAAATTGTAATTGACTTGCTGCAAAAATTAACTTAAACGGATGAGTGTGTACAATTGCTTCGAAGTTGATGTTATAATTATAAAATGTTTCACTTTATTTTTCAGATTGTTTGAAATTATCTTGGATGCTCAAACAAATGAATCGTCAAGATAGAATTTCTCAATGTTATCATATTGACCTCACTCACCTTTATCTATTTTTAAGATAATGCCGATGGCCTGTATAATAAAATAGAATATATAAATTGAATGATTTTGAACGGAGAATAGATAAATTTGAGTATGTATATTTGTATATAAGCATTCAAATCACCCGGGTATTAAGTACAACTTGGGTACAATTGTTTTCCAAATACGTTATAAAACTCTGGAAAAGGGGATCGCTCGAAAGCAATATAACGCTTCTAAATTGTTGAAAAACGTAGACTCGGCTTGACTTAGTCTGTTCATTATCCTAATGGAAAAATGCACAAAGAACTCTTATGTCTTCTGTCAACAGCTATAGCGGCATTAAATTTTCAGCACTATTAAAGGTATTAAACTAAATGATCCAAAGAAAGACCTAAGAAATATTAAATCACCATAATAAATGATACATTTCTCATTTTTTGAGGATTTATACATGAAGTTAGATAATTAAATAAGTATTACAATTATATATTATTATTGTTTTTATATATAATTTTTCTTGGAAAATCACCTCTAATGTAGCCAAATAATTACAAAAGGCCATAGTAATTATAAATGAAAAACTTCGTCAATTTGTTGTCTGAAGTCAAGTCAGGTCAAATAAAAAGAAAACATCTATTTTTCTCATTCCATGTTCGAACATGACACAATGAAATGACAGACATGAATAAAAAGTACAATGAGGCTCAAATAACCTATAATAAACTATAATAGTAAATAATTTGATATTAAATGTTAGGTTTTGTATTCTTTGACGTATTTAGTATGTGGAGAGCAAAACTATTCTATATATTTATCAAACATATGTGTAAAACTAAATACCCCATATAATCAGGAAGCAGTTTTATCAAAATGTTACACATACAATATGTTATATTATAGATAGATAGATAGATAAACTTTATTCATACAAAGGCAATATGCCCATCAGTACACAGTAATAATACAATCAGCAGTTACATATTAACATCAATGGCATGATATAGCATGGTATACATAAAATAGTTCTATTAAAAAGTCAATACTTATTCATTATAACATATCTAGTCTATTATATATGTGATACATATAAAATGTATATGATAACATCAATGACTTGATATAAGCATCATATATATATGAAATAGTGAGAGGACAAGGTTATCGTTGATATAATGCACTGTCTCTTTTATCAAAACTTTTGTAAACAAATATTGCTAAATTTTTAACAATCCAAATATTTTCAGATTCAAATAGTTCTCTAAATTTAATTACATTAGGTCTCTTCCAAAAATATTTTTTCATATGCATTTGTCTAATATCTTGGTACAGGGGACATTCAAATAAAAAATGAAACTCATCCTCTAGAGTATTACAAAGTCTACATTTTCTTTCGTCAAATGATATTTTTTGTGGCCTATGCCATCTACCCGCTTCTACCTCTAAATAATGGGATGACACTCTCAGTCTTGTTAATGCTTTTCTAATTTTAGTAATTTTAACAATGTCTAAATATGGCTGATATCTAAAACATGAAAAAAGTTTATATGTCCTTGCTCTTGTCGAATTTTCCAATTGAGCGTTCCATAGTTGTAAACAATTATCATACATTCTTTGCTTAAATACATCTATAAAAATATTTTTGTTTCCAACTCCTTGGAATAGCCACACATGATTAAAACCTAATGAGTCTAGTAAAAGTTTAATATTATAGGCCCATGAAATCTTATTAGGATACATTTCTAAGTCTCTTAACATCATATCGTATACATGTCTTATATATTTTGTGCATTCGCATTCTAATATTTTAAACCAGAATCTTACTATACATATTAGCCTATTAGAAAGTAAACTTGTTCGACCTAATTCTCCATAGACAAAATTATTCTGGGTTTGGGCACGTACTCCTAAAAGTTGTTTACAATATTGTAAATGTATTCTTTCTATAACATTTGTTTCTTTGAATCCCCATATTCCACATCCATAGTTTAAAATAGGAACAACTAACTTATCAAATAGTTCTAAGGAGTGCTTAACATCAACATTAGTGAATTTAGTGAAATATGGCTTGAGTTTGTATATTGCCTTCAACGCCTGGCTCGCTTATGCCTCGTGCGTTGCGCTAAAAGAACCACCTGTGGTAAATGTAATACCTAAATAAGAAAAAAAATTAACAATGTCTACAGTGTGACCATTATATGTGAAGTTCATATTTCTTCTGTTTGTGCCACCTTTTCTAAATACATGGCCTTTGAGTTTTCAACATTAACTGTTAGTATCCATTTCATACAATAGTCAAATAACAGATCTAAATACAATTGTCAAATAACAGATCTAAACCTTTTTGTAAGCTAGTTTCGGTTTCAGCAAAAATTACACTATCATCAGCGTATAGCAAAGGTTTGATTACACCATCAAATCTATGTAATATGAAATGCTCCTCAATGTCGTTTAAGTACATTGAGAATAAAAAAGGCGAAATACATTCTCCTTGACGAACGCCCAACATGCATGAAAAATCAGTGCTAACTGTATTTAAATGCTTAACTCTAGATTTAACATTATTATACATTGATCTTATGACATCTAATATCTTTCCTCTAATGCCTAACTTAAGTAATTTATACCATATTATATCACGTACAACAAAATCAAATGCCTTGGTAAAATCTATAAAGGCTACAAAAAGTTTTTTGTTATTGTTAAGCATATGATTAATTAATCCATGTAGAATAAAGATATTATCAATCGTTCCCATATTTTTTCGGAAGCCTGCCTGTGCTTCAATATACACATTATAATCTTCGGCCCAACAATTTAATCGGTTATTCAAAACTTTAGTAAATAGCTTGCCTATAGTACTTAATAAAGTAATTGGTCTGTAATTTCCAGGTTCCTCTGTATCACCTTTTTTGTGTATAGGGATGATGTATCCTTCAGTCCACTTTTCAGGGAAATAACCGAGATCAAAAATTTTGTTAAATAAATTTTTAAGGAAAGATAAGAAAAATCTATTTTGAGACCCATATTTAAAAAATTCATTTAAAACTAAGTCTGGACCTGCCGCTTTTCCTAATTTTAACTCATTACAAGCTTTTAAAACCTCAGCAGTAGAAATTTCCACGTTTAATTCTGAAAACATAACGTTAAGCTCATTATTAAGATATCTTTCTTTAAAATGTAGAACATCATCATCAGGTTGAAAAAATGCAGACTCTGGGTTGTTAACTGCTTTAAAATATTCAGCAAAACGATCAGCAGAAATATTGTTCGAAATATTATTACCACACAAACTTTTTAACAATTTCCAATACTCTTTTGCATTTGAAAGTCTCATTTTTTCTAATTTTGTAGTTTGCATTTTGTCAAAATTATACCTTTTATTTCTTACTAGACATTTATATTCACTTCTAGCTTTAGTCATATTTATTCTATTTTCATTACACTCATTTTTTCTATACTCATTTAAACATTGGTAAAAAATCTTTCTTTTATCCACACATTCTTTGTCATACCATTTATTTTTATCACATGATAATTTAAAATCTCCAACATTTTTCCTAAACAGGGGGTACATATTTCATCAACAGCAACATAAAAGTCAGACAACGTTTTATCAACATCTTCAGTATTTTCTGAGTTAAAAATAGAATTTCCTAATTCTGTAAATATATGGCATACATTCTCTGTTTCAAGTACCTCTAAATACTCGTTTTTCCTGCTACTATCCCATTTGTACATAAAAGGAGGGTTGTTTATATTATCTTGCACATTATATACCATTAACATGACAGAAATAAATAATACATGACAGTAGCATTTTCAACGTAGGCAAAAAGAAGAGGAATATTTCTTTTGTATACGATGGATAGAAATGACACTTTTTATAGTGAAAAATGACATTCCATTTTACAGATAGTAGAAAGTTGATTTGTATTTTTAGACCTAATCAGCGACTTCTGACCTTCCCTTAGATAAATAAGAAATCTTTGGTCTAATCAAAATGCGGGATACTATAAATGTGCCACTAGGTCTCCTAAAACGAAAAAGAGACTTAGGAGCACTTCTGATTTTCGAAAAAAAAGAAAAGTTCTATTTTATTAATTAATTAATTAATTTATTACATACTGGTCAATGACTTAAATTCTACTTAGAAACACAGGGAAAAAATCATCTTTACCTCCTTAGTCTGAAAGTCATTCAATTTGGAAAATTGCTATCTGTTTGTCATGTATCGGCAATTCTTAATTTAAAATTTCAAGTTCGATATAAGTCCTTTGAAAATGACAAGAATTGGCCGGCTATTCATTTGCTGCTCGTAAACATTTTCTTATTTTATATTTGAAGCATAATTCGTTAATGTATTGATGAATGCATCAATTATATCTGATAACTTCTTATACTGATAATTTCATAAATATTTTAGAAGTAATATGACACGGTGCTTGCAGAAATTCTGGGAAAAAGGAGATCACTTGAAAGTGATGAAAATAAAATCAGATTATTGAATATCGTAGACTTGGTTTTATTGAGTCTGTTCATTAGGGAAAATGAAAGCTCAGCATATCTCGTACGGATTTCCTTAACACTAAACTTATTGGAATTAATTTTCCTGAACGACCAGCAAAATTAAAACAATATTCGTATTTATAAATATGAAATTGCATTGAGGGGGATGAAACTACATTTGAGACAAAAAGTACAAATAAAAGCTGGAAAAAAAAAACAAGAATGTAAAATAAATACAAGTGCATGATCCAAACTGCGTTTACTCACTATTCAAATACGTATGTAGTTATGAAATGAGTATCGTTGACTTATTTTTGATGTGCTATGTTTTTACATAGCTATATTCTTTAGTCAAAATAAAGATTTGTATATCATTGTTTTTCTCAGAAATTTTTAACAAATGAAATATGGTTTTTGGAGCGACTTGCTCACGTGTAAAATTTCAATCGGATGACGACGAGCATTTTAGAGGTGAAATTTTTCTCGAAAAAGGTGGGAATAATGACGTCATTGACAAAGATACCCACTACCATTTTTCTGTATACGAATTTATAACTATTTCAATCGGATGACGACGAGCATTTTAGAGGTGAACTAAGTGGTAAATATAATTCAAACTTTACCAAACCTATGACATTTACACATGATTGCTTCTTGTACGTTAATAAATGATGTAAATATTTCATTTGTTAATCCTGTATTTTTCTCCATCTATACATCCCATTGCAAAAGGGCAGATATGATGACATAAAAATAGAGAAAAACATGAATTACATGTTCGTTTTGTCCCCAAAGCAAATCATACTAACATACAAAACCATGGAAACAATTAAATAATTTGATTTTTGAATACAGCACTTTCCCACTAGCAACATGCTGGTATACCTTTCATGCTCAGAAATAAGCAAAGTATGGTTTTTGGAGCGACTTGCTCACGTGATGACATTTTATTCTTTGAAAACCCTAGTGCCATATTTTCACGCAATTCTGAAATGTATCTGTCTTCATATATCTATAGGTCTGTCAGATGTACATTTCAAACAAAATATGATCGCTCCTTTGTAATTAGCTGATTCGAATATTAAAAAAAATCACATTTCGTACGAGCAACACTCTACTGAAATGATTGAGGTTTTAGTCAAATAATGTTTTATGGTAAAAAGACTAAAA
Organism: Ruditapes philippinarum; assembly: GCF_026571515.1. Taxonomy (NCBI): domain Eukaryota; kingdom Metazoa; phylum Mollusca; class Bivalvia; order Venerida; family Veneridae; genus Ruditapes; species Ruditapes philippinarum. Next base: position 157,029 of record NW_026865149.1, read on the forward strand.
TGTATTTTAAATGTGAATAAATATGTTGCTCCTGTGTTTAAAGTTGTAATAATTCAATCAGCCATTCAATAATAATGCTACATTATCTTAAATACTTGTGTTTAGACTTTATGGTTTCATTAAATATTCAATGGCATATCCACTAGAAAGGCAGAAAAGCAATTAATCGCATAAGGCATACTGACCAATAAATATAAGCGTCGAATGTATTATGGGAAAGGTAATGTCTGAGAAATGAAAAACGAATGTGGTGATCGAACGTCGTCTGGACTTCATAATGAATTACTGTAACTTATGTGGCTTGCACGCCTTATGTGTAATTTGTGCACATTTTTGTGTAAAATGGACATACATTACGTGTAAATTGTGCATATTTTATGCATGAATCATTTTAATCATCATTTGTGCGAATATGCTTACACGTTTATTTGATTCATTTCCAAGGTAACATGAAATTAGTCTGGCAATTATTTTTCTTGCATGGTTCACAAAAGCTGCCAAATAATATAGACTTTTTGTTTCCAGTTTTCTGTATAACCTAATAATTAATTAAGCCATTGTCTTGGGTTGTAAGAGATATAACCCATCACCCTAAAGCATAACATATGTTTCAACTTGGTGATGTTTCTTGGTCCTTGAAATTATGATATTTCGTTTGGAACGAAAGATTGAGGACAGAGTGTTAAGTTTCTTGCTCAAGGAAACAACGACTTCCCCTGACGGGGCTTAAACCTGTCAGGGGCAAGTCTTTGTTTCCTTGAGCAAGAAACTTTACACTCATTGCTCAATACTGGTTGATTCCAGGAACATATTCGAGAGCGTGCCTATAAGCTTATAGTTTCCTACACAATCGAACTAAGTAAGAGATGTTGCATATGATCGTGCCACTCACGGATCAATTAAATCGAGTCTGCAGGTTTGGCACATTATACATGTATATTTTCTTTTCTAACATCCATGACTATGATTCTATACGACAACATCATAAAACGGGCTCCGACGAAATATCTAAACACATGCTTTAAGAACAAATGTTACTTTAAGATTAGACACAATTATAAGTATAAAGAAATGGTGATTATGATTGTGTGTTAACATAATAATGCATGACAACAAACCAGGAAATAATGATATATAGTTGTTGTCGTTGGCAAGTGCAAGATATATGATCAGATTTTACAGAATTATGATATAATATTAATATAGAAGATAATAAAAGGTTAAAGAATGGATTTTTTTTATCTTTAACTATATAAATGTTCATACTATATCACTTAGAACTTAACCAACACTTTTTTCAAGCACGATTTTATGAAAAAATATCCAAATGATACATTTGCACAAAGGGATTCCATTGACATCTCATGTTGCCTAATCATTTCTGATAGCAAAACATGAATTAACATGACATTGACACTAAACGCATAAAAGCCGTGTGTTTATATGTGTCAGCGGTCAGCAATCATGTTCTTCTAATGTATTGTTATGTATCAACTTATGACATTCCACCGTAATGTTTGTTTTTATGAGCTTTGAAAAACAACTTATAGTATCTTTCATTTAAATACTAGCTGATCATCCTTTCAATAAAGCACGTATATTTCTGGCACGAAATCAATACTTTTCCCATGTCTCTGTTATTATCTATGCATTAAGTTTCTTATGTAAGACTGCAGTTACACTAGTTTGTCTTTAGTAAGAGTTTCTTTAAGAAGCAGAGTAATAAATCGAAGGCATTCTATAGAAAGTAAAAATTGAAAACACGCCATGCACGCTATTCATGGCGCAGGGATTTTCAAAGGAAAACGTAAAATTTGCCCGAATAGGCAATCACATATTGGCCTATTTTCAAAACATGAATAGAACCATGCAACCAAAGGCAGACTCGTAAAAAGGGTAAACAATCCTTCTTATGATAATACATTATTTTACCAACTTAGCTGTAATTTAGCGGTATTCTGATTTTAAATAACTGAATATACTACTAAATTAAATAAATATAGTACGTTGTATTTGAATAATAAAATGTTAATGAAATATAAATCAAGCACATAAGGAAAAGTAAAAAAGCAATATGAATAAACGTTTACAATGTCATATAATAAATATTATATGACTGTTGATCAAAGCTATGCCTATCGTTTATAAAGAGAAATTTGGAATGCGAAAATGGTGCCTTGTGTATGATTTAAAAAGTGACATGTACTTGAATATTTTGAGACTTGTGTAATATATCCAAGGGACATGTGTATAATGTGTATAACGTACAAAGGGATTTGTATATCATGTAAAATGAGTCTTATGTATCGTGTACAAAGGAATTTGTGTATAATGCACAAAAGGGACTTGTGTATCATGTTAAAAGAGACTCGTGTATAATGTATAAAAGGGACTTGTGTATCATGTAAAAGGTTGCTTGTGTATCATGTAAAAGGTTGCCTGTGTATCATGTAAAAAGGACAACTTATGTAACATGAGCAAAGTGATACATTGTATATGTATCACACATACAAGGTGACACAATTGGACTCGACTCGTGTATCGTATACAATAAACGGGTGTATTATGCAAGAGGGGAGTTGTGCATCATGTTCAAAAAGGACACGTGCATTATTTACACGACGATGGGACTTTTGCATCATGTACTAGGGTTTTGTGTATCATATACAAAGGGACTTTGTAACATGTACAGTAGCAATATACCAGAATGGTTTCTGCATTAATACATTTTATGTTGACATTCAGTCAGTGGTATCGGCCAGTTAAAGAAATAAAATCCAAATATTTGATGTTAAGCACGGTATGAGAACATTATATCCACGTGCATTGTACGTTTATGAGAAAAACATAGTTGTCTGCTGTTGGCTACATATAATATTTAGTATTCTGTACTGAGTTAACACTCTATTCTTAAATGAATTAAAGTAAGTTCATTCATTTAATATGCACGTCTAGCACATTAGGAAAATGAGCCGGATACATGATTTTGTCTAGACGTCTCTTTGGCACTGACTCTATGAAATCATGTTGAATCAGTAGTGAAATTAATCATAAATAGAGTGAAAAGAACTTAACATCAGATCTGAAATCATACCTATTTTCATAAAATCTTGATAGTGTAAGATTATAATGTTATATTCACAAGAATAAGCCAAAGTGTTTATTTGATAATTCGTTTGATAAAAGACAATATAATAATACAACAGTGACTGCATACGATGAAAATAAGTTGATTTAGATAATGGATGGTTGTAAATGAATAGATGACAAACTGATATGTGTTTTTATATGACGCTTTAGAATCAGAAATCTTGCAAAAAATAAAAATCCTGATATTTTCATTTTGTTTTGTTTAATTTAACGTCATCGAAATGAATGTTTAAAGATTGCATCTCATTAAAAGTAAATAAATCAGTGTTACGTTTTTACTGAAAACTTATTTTGTTGGGAAAAAAAGCGCGGCATGACCTTACTCTATAATAATAGAAAAAAAAGAAATAATATTTCAAATAATAAACTTAAAAAGAGAGGAGGGAGAACCGAATTCTGTAGATGAATAAAGTAAAAATTGTTAATGTTGTTTAAAACGTGTTTATTTACCTTTTATTTTTATATGGTAAACAATTTACTTGTAAAATGAAATATTCTTCATTTGTCCGGCCCAGGAGAATAAGTATTGTACAATGTAATTCCCAATCGTCTTGAAATGGGTTTATAAGTTATCTCTCGTAGTTTGTCAGATATGTCAATCACAGATATTAATCTAAATTTCAAGTGTCATTGAGAAATTGTTTTGCCTTAAAGATAACATTTCGAAAAATAACTGAGTATTTGGACCGTTAGCTTAGTGCCTATAATATTTATATCGTCAGGAAAAATATATTTAATATCGATATTGTAACATTAAAAACATTGAAATAGTGTGGTACGATCGTATATTCAAACCTTACAGGATATAATGCCGACTTTTGTTAAGCTTAGATAGGGTTTAATTTAAATAAAAGTTTGGTATTTTCTTTCAAGACAATAGTTATAAGGAAGGATTCACTAAACAAAAGGAATTTTATGAATTAATCTAAAGCATTTAAGCAACACATTTGTTTTCATGTTCAGACTGATTTAATGTTTATGAAACAACTTTATATTGTATTTCTGTGTATACTCTAATGTCAATGGTATTGATTAAACAGCTTTAAAAAACATTTTCTGCAAGAAATCCATGATTGTTAAAAATCGGGTTGTTATGAGATATAGCCTATTGGTGAATAATATTAACTTATTTTATACATTCTTTCCATTTTACTTTATTCCTTTTTGTAGAGAAGAAGAAATTCAAAGAATTTTATTGTATTGTATTATATTAAAACATAAGATGTTTATTGAAATGATCAAGATTTACAAGTACAAAATATATTGGAGAAATCCGAGTACTTATGACCTTCAAAGAGAAAAAAATAATTGGCTGAGGTACAATCTGTTTGTAATTTTTAACCTTATAAACGTGCAATAATTGTCTGCTAATATGATTAGAAACATAGTATGCAATTAAAGAAATTTCGCAATTCAAGTTAATAAAACTGACATGTTTTTGTTTTGAAAAAAAAAATTTGTCAAGATCTTTCTTTATTTACGTTGCATAATAAAAATAAAGGATTTTTACAGAATTATATTTAATCCATACCCTTTCTTTCTTTGTTCAGCTACATTAAGTGCTGGGCATGCTTTCTTTTGGACTTGTTTCGTGTCTAAGACATTGTCGTGTCTTTAAATGTCCTTATAGTCACAGTAGTAGCAAATTTAGCTGTCTAATTTCCATTTGAGTACATAGATAGATACAATGTACCTACTCTGACTTTTAAATTGAATAACAATAGATTTAACCACATACATTGACATGTGTTCTTTTGTTAACAAATATGCTGTGGTGAAATTCTTATTGTATCCACTAATCTGATAATTAGAATAAGACAGGCCAGGGATGTATGCATTGTAATGCATTTGCCATTATTGAATGACTCTCCATACAATAATATAAGGAAACCGTAGACATTGTATCATATATAATTGTGGAGAATGAACTGTTTATTTTCTTTCATGTGAGGAAGCTACAAGTATTTAGCTAGCGTACGGAACGTCGGTGGTTCTGCGCAGGTGTCTCCTCGTGCCTGAAATAGTGCACGGATTGGCGCCGAGGACGTCCCTCCAACACAAGATCTGAAAAGTAACCATATGACCTATTAATATAATATTTACTTGACATAAAATAGGACAAATTGTGAATTTGAATAATCTACATCATTTCTTTAGAAATAAAGCAAAACAGATATTGCTATTCTAATTAATGCAACAAAAAAACTGACTAGTATCAGAAAAAGATTGGTATAATTAAAACAACACATCTGGATTTACAACTCATTATTTGCATGTTCCTTCTGTCAAAAAAGAAGTTACTTAACAGCAATCCGGCAGAAAGTGAAAAAAACTAGGATCGGCGTGATTGAATTTGCTTATAAGATAAACTGAACACTGCGACACATTTTTAAAGGTGTACGTGCTTAAAATCATAATTTTTAAACTACAGTAGACTAAAATTTCATTGCAGCAGAACCAGTGTCATCAATCTTTTTTCTGATCTCCATTATTATCCAAGAAGGCTCAATTTTAGACTGATTCTAAGAAGGATTTTCCTTGGGAAAAAAATTGCCAATAAGACTAAGTTCAATAAATCAGTTGCTGGGAAAGACAGTAATTATTGTAGGAACGAAACAGACATAAGCACAAATAAAGCATATAGATGTTTCAGGAGTTTTGCAGTCAGTGTTTTCAGTTTTGTGTTGATATAAACAGCTGCTAATTTCAATATGTACTGTACTTCTGTGTTGTTTTCAGATATTGCAACTAACTCGGTGATTCTTTTTTATCATCTTTGATATCATAAGCAGAAGGTTAAGATTGCTTTCTTGTTAAGATTCATATATCTATTGTTATTCAGTCTTTCAAAAATCTTGATCAAATGATAAACATATGCTCATCTATAGAAGTAAATTTATTTGTGATGTCTGGTACCTCAGAATCAGCTAAACAAAATTTTGATTTAATTTTTGTTATATGCCATCTACAATATTATTTTCCATATCATAAGTATCAAATTTTATTACGTTTATTTTTATTCGTGATTATTAAATATTTTGCGCCTTTTTTCAAGTTCTATCCCAATCAAAATAGTAATATTATATTAATAAATTCCTTAATATCTAAATTTTCTTTATCACATTATCATTTGATAGTTAAAATATCGAGGTATTTACTATTTAGCCCATCCAAACATCGAAGATGAATAAAATATAAAAATTTAGTGAAAGACAAAATTATAACACATTTTTTGGTTTGTAACATCTTCAATTATACTCGTACTTTTAATATCACAACAAATCAATGTATTTTATAAAGTATATGTTACGAATTTACCCAATTTTATGGAGCATTGAGCAAAGATTCCAAAATCTATCCAAGGAGCGGAGACGGAGACGCGATATAACCACAAATAGCTGTTGTGAGGCACATTGAACCTGATATTTTCCCAATAAATCATCTGTACAAATTATCTAATCGACCAGAAACATGGTAATGGGAATTCAAACATATTCCGAAACAAATTTCTAGCATTATATTGACGCTGAAAACCATTTGAAAAGTTATTTTTCTTTTAATGTTTCAATGTGAAAGGAAATCAATTGCCATTAACTGTTCTGTAACATTTAAGATGTATAATTTGCCAATCTTTTGATACAATTTTCAATGCTTAGGAATTCATTCATATAGTTTAACTCCCCGTCGGTTGTATCTAATTTGTTTCAATACACATTAATAAAAATATGGGAAATCTTATGTTTTACTATAATTTGAAGTTATTTTCAAACATGTGTAATTTTTTTAAAACAAGAAATTATCCTTACATTGAATAAGTTTGTTGTTTATTTTATCTGACAATACAGCCAGCACAATTTGACAGGTACTTCAGCATGCTTACACGGAAAATCTGTTAAAGTAACCCACAATTTATTTATAAAGTAAGCTTAACTTTAATTTTAATGCGCAATTTACAATTAAATTGATGTCCGTAAAAATAATTTATTGTAGAACAAATATGAATATTTATATCTGAATAGGCTGATGATAGTTTCAAGAAGTAAATAGCCGCATACTGGTCGAACATGGTTCCAGTTAATTCTGTCTGAAAACACATGCAACCGGCGAGGAGTCGAAATAAAGTGAACCCTAATCTCAGATATTACAGTCGTGCACACGTGTAATCAAATCAAAGACAAATACAATCAATGTAACTGACTTTGGAAATAAATAAGATATTGCCGTTAAAAGTTGTTGTTTTTTTATTCACACAGAAACTATTTTATATTTAAAAAAGTATATATGGTTCTTTGCGTTTATGTAAAACAGTGACATGGTTATTCGTTATTGTGTATTTGACGCCTTAAATGGTACGGTAACTGATCTGAAATTTAGACAAATATCTTTCTGCACGTCATATACTCTTGTGGGATTATATGAGGAAATTTGTTTCATGTAATGGATACATAGTCCATTTAATAGCTTTTATGCTTATATGCTTTGTTTGGTTCATATTTACTTTATATAAAAGATAGAATAGACACTAATTACAGAAAACCAGCAATATATGTAACTAAGGGCCCGCCTAACCAGTTTGGAGAAAAGTATTTGCATTAATTGTCTTATTTGTGATTGTTGTGAAACAAAACTTGCCCTTATAACCTTTATCCTACTGTGTTGTATCTCATTGGAAGTTGAAAAAAGTATAAATTTGCCTCAAATCTAAATCTGTTACATCTTAACTGCTTATATTCTTCTTCTTATTAATTTCCACAAAATCAACTTGTGTTAAGCCATACAAAGAACGAAACAACACGAATACATTGAATCCCTTCATTTTACCCTTTATTGTAATAATTGCACTTCATACATGATGCTGGACAACAAAATGTTCATTGAATGACAACACGAACATCAAAAGTAATCAAATTCTTCAATGACCTCTTTTGGTGCTTACAGAAAAATATATTTGACTTACGAATTAAGAATTCAAACTTTTAATAATGCTGTTTTAGTATAACATAAAACCGGGATATCACTTCATATAAAATGTTTAAACAATCTAGAAAAGGGAAATTCGCCGAGAACAATGGCAACATAAACAATTAGTTGAAAATGTATCACTCGAGTTCTGTTCATGAGAGAAAATCGACCGTTCAACATCTCTCATCCCCAATAACCGGAGCGAGAGTTATCCAATTCTCAAGGAAAAAAAATAACAACTGTAATTTAGTTACAATTCATATTCAAAACAACGTAACAATGCATACGCATCAATAATATTATTGTTTTGATTGAATCCTATTTCTAGACAAACAAATAAAGACAGTTATTACATGCTTTTCGGTGGTTTATAGAAATATATCAGTGATATAAAACTGGTAATTTCACTGTTTGAAACAGTGAAATTACCACTTTGATAATTTCACTGTTTTGAATTTAAGCCCCTTATTGTCATTTTAAGAATTTGCAAAAAGTTATTGTTCATTTATAAGACATTTTGCTAAAAAGTTAGGATTAAGAGACAAATATAATATATAAATAAATCATGGTATGCAAAGATGATGAAATAAATTTATTAATTATTTTGCTAAGGCCATTATGCTTATATAACGAATATGCGTTTGTGTACGGCTATATTTTGCAACGAGGTGCTTGCCAAATTCAAGTAAGAGCAATATTTGTGTCTTACACTGTTTCTAGTTGATTAACAAATCAGAATTTTCCTTTGATAGAAATATATTAGCCATACATTTTTCCTATCAATTTATTTATACACGAGAGACACGAGATGTTTGTTTAACAATACATCACTTTTATGAGTATAATAATAATTATAATAATTGTAAACCTATCTTATACTTTCAAAACATAGATGGTACAAATTACAAAGAATCAAGAATTTAGATACTTTTGTATACAACAACATGTCGTAAAAACAACAATGTAAGAGGTAATAGAGTGTAGAGTGGTTGATAAAAATTGTATTTAATTTACAACATTTCTTAACACAATGACTTAAGAAAAAAAAGCAATAATAATAATAATAATAATAATAATATCAATAATAATAATAACATAAATAATAATAAAAACTAGAAAATAATCCTCTTCAACAAAAACAACAACAATAAGAACAACAAGAAAATAGTCCAAGCGTTTAACCGTTATTCTTATAGTGAATGCGGGCAATGGCCGGGAACATTTGTTTTTGCAGACATGTCTCCGATCGAATATTTAAATTGCGGTGTTATATTGACACCGTCATAACAACTGTTCTCATTATATAATGGTCTAGAATGTATAATCATATTTAATTGACTACTGTACAGAAGGGAAAAAATTGTCTTAAACATTTGTCAGGTTTCAATATATTGATACAAATCATACAATTTTGATAATATTATATCAAAAACTGTGTTTTACTCAAACCGTGTTTAATTTATCTTTACCTTAGGAAACTATATACAAATTTATATGATAAGTTCTGCTACTTTTTGATAAAAGTTACTCTAAAATAATTGTATACTCATAAACGTAGCATCAGCTGAGAAATGTCCTTAGTACGTTTTGAAATTGTCAGGAGAAATATATATCATTACATGCAAACATCTTTGAACAATTAAGCTGTATTATGCCCCCTAATTCTAATTACGATCATGAAAAAAGTTTTCACTATTTCAATTTTTAACACAAATTAGGAAAAAAAATGAAATTGATCGTTGATCAATTTTATCCCAGACTTTTCCTCTCATTTAAAGAAAAAAACCCAGACATTTCTGGTACCTTGCCAGATTGTAAGAAAACATTTTCGTTCATAAAAAAGATTAATTTGAAATAGTTCTGCAATATGTTTTTTAGTCACATTGATTGGTCTTTAAGATTTCATTTTTACTGTAAATGCATTAGAAAGTAAATTACAATAAATCATTGTTGAAATTATACTCGTATTTAATTTAATAAAAAGAATAAGGAAAGTGAAACACACGAAACAAAGTATTTAATTTGATTAATTAACTCAACGATAGCTGGAGATTAGACCAAAGATCACAATATAAACGTGCGACAAGAAATTGAATTAAAATAAAAAAGACGGAATGAAATTAAACTGTTTGAATAAAATTCAATTGCATTTCTTTTTAATAGACTGGCCAAAATCATCCTTCCTGTTTCGGCGCCATATGACCTAGAGTGTGTTGTTGTGCCATAAAATTAACCAAACAAAAACAATTCGGTGCGTAGATTGATCAAACAAAGACCAACAACAACCATTTCCATGTCGTACATTCTGTATTATCTTTCCATCAACTGCTTGTGTTGTGAAGTATCCTAATGGAGTAATTAAGGAAGCTTATTAGAGTACTTCTAGCAGTGTATTGCTACATAAAGTACATTGGTCATAGTATAAAACAAATGTAATCATTTAATTATCAAGTTAACCTAGATGGACATTGAGCAGACATAAGAAGAATAAAATCTAAGATCATTCCAGGTCTGATTTAATTTGTTTATCAAACTGTTGATTATTTTTTCTCATTTTTATATGTCTGCAACTTTTTGGTTCATTTAAAATTAAAATATATTTTCTGCAACTTATTTGTTATAGTTTATTAGGGAAAAGTTATGCAATCGATACTCGAAAAATGAGAAACTCTGAAAGCATGTAAGAGTTTCTTTTGTTGAGAAAACTAGCAAAACATTATTTGCGTATGCACTTTTTATGTTCTTAAGTATTTTTACCTATGAGTGTGATACAATTCGTATATTTTGTTCCTGATAGAGATGAATATCACAATGCTCATGCTTTTAAAATAAAGTTATTAAATACATAATTATATAACAACATATTTGTTTACTTGATTTTTAAAAATCAAAATAAAACTAATTATTACAACATGACATAAGTATTAATAACAACAATTCCTACCATGTGCCACAAAAAATCATTTCACTAGAGAAGACGCCGTTCACCGGCATCGTCATTCATAGATACAATATTTACTTATACTTAAACATTTCTTTTCTAAAAAACAAAACAAAAAAACACACAGAAACAAACCCATAGACATTTGATTTTAACACCTTTTAGATACCAGAAACAATGTTTCCCCAAATGAGTGTGCCGTCATTTTGATACAAATCTCCGCTATCCCAATATGCCATTCACAGATTATAAAATGAGAATTGTAATGTCGACTCGTACTAGGGGATCGATATTTGTTCCCCATAGGGGCGATGTCTGTCAGACTGAAAAAAATCTATTTTATATTCTTGATTTACAGAGTGAACTTTAAGGAGCAAGTGTTAAATAGATCAAATAAAACAAGTTAGTGACAAATCACCTACAAAAATTGAAATGCCGATGGGACTTACTTGCTTTTAACATTACTTTGGAAACAGATTTGTTTAAATGAAAATGAAAAGATGATAAAGGGATATAAACATACATACATACATGGGGGCAGCCGAGGTCGATTGGTTATGGTCGTAGGACTCAAACCTCTTACCTCTGTGGGTTAGAATCCCGACAGGGACTTTGGATTATTTCACGTGAGGAAGCTTTGCATCGGTGGTACTACGCACGTTCCCGTTCGATCTCCTCTAGTAAAGCAGGAAAGTCGCCATATGACCTATACTGTGTTGTTGCGACGTAAAACAACATACATACGTTTTTCTTTAATACATTGACTAAGAATATAAGGTGTAACAAAACAAAATAAAATAAACATAACGATATAAAAGTTTCTATAAACAAACAGCGAAACAGTAACACATAAGTTGAACAACCTTGAAGTTTTTATTGACCTAATCTATGTGGTAAGGAGTGTATGATTATACAGTTATGTTTGTATGATATATAATTTTGTATAATCATACTTATATTCAATATTGTATTATAGTAGATTATAGTATAAGTATATATAATTTTGATGTATTAATTTCTGTAATTAGACGTTACAATTATATTTATATTAATAACTATTGGTATTTCATGCTTAGAAAAAAGCAGTAGTGAAAATATATTGAAATTAATAGAGTTGAAACAGATTCAAAAGCAGATATCAGATGACTTGTATATAATAAATATGAACTTTATGACATTTAAATAGACAAAGTTCTTATATGGTTACGAGGAATATACCCATTCAAACAGGTCTGACAACAAAGTGTGTTAAAGTTTAGGTCAAAAGTATAAGTTAATTTCGGTCAAAAAAGATAGCCAGTCGTACTGGCGTATCAGTTCTGTAAAAATGATGGCACAATAGAAAGGATTGTATGAGGCGGAAATCCCAGTTGCTCAATGAGCTAAGGAAACCAGATGTGCCAACGGTTAATATTAATTAAAAAGCAAGTAAAGAAACCTGTGTGTACATGTTCTGATAATAAGGAGTAAAAACAACCATCCCCCCATCAATTCGCCCCCGTAAAGCAAGAAAATATTCATTCAAAATAAATGTACAGTGTGCGCAATATTCTTCAATAACCAAAGACCAGTCCAGTCAGCTTATTCCACTCATGCAGTAATTGAACGATGTAACATTTTGCAACGTGTGAAACTTTCGAGCAAAAAATGACCAGGGTTCTAGAACTCCTCTTCCCTCGAGTGTGACGTTGCTTATTTTTTTACTTACTTCTGAACATGTCTTAGTTGTGTTCACTTGACAACAGATTATGATAACGTCCTTTTTGTTTTCTGACAAAGAACCCTAAAATAAAATACAACTTATGTATTTATTTCCATTAAACAGATATCAAAACACAATCGGGTCAAGTTTAGCGCATTTATTATAAATATATATGAAAAGTAAAGAAGATCAAGAGGAAGTAATATGAATCGTTGATTAAAGAAATGAAAAACAAATTTCTTTAAACCTCTTTGGTATAACAATATGTCTAATTACCTTAAAATATATTTCACTAAAACGACAGAAAGCCCTCCCGAGGATGTATCAGTAAATTGCCTCGTGAAACGGATACAACGGCCACTTAAAGCCTAATAGATTTAGGGGATGTTATTGGTCTGTATTCTATTCAAAAGTAATAAACAGGCTATTTGGTCTAAGCCGGTTAATCTTTCATGTCACCAGTGACGCGAAATCAATCTTTATTCTGCCACTGTTATTATCCTTGAAAGCTTTATGTCACACAATAGTTCCATGTAGCTTTGTCTCCGGTAAAACATCTTCTAATCGCTGAAGATCAATAAAAATAAAACAGAGCAGAAACTATAAAAGCTACCTGACAGAAAGTCGGATCAGCTACTGATCACATCAGAACATAAAATGAGCCGTGTCATTACAAAACCAACATAGTGCGTTTGCGACCAGCATGGATCCAGACCAGCCTGCGCATCCGCGCGGTCGGATCAGGATCCATGCTGTTCGCTATCAGTTTCTCTATTTGTAATAGGGTTGGTAAGCGAACAGCATGGATCCTGATCAGACTGTGCGGATGCGCAGGCTGGTCTGGATCAATGCTGGTCGCAAACCCATTATGTTGGTTTTGTCGTGACACTGCTCAAATTCTCTTTGAAAGTATGCATTTCACAATGCAGAAGAAATCTAACATATTTCTGCTGGATGGTGTCAAAGATTGCATTAGAACTATCAGATGACATTTAATTGTTTCAATATGAAATTTACACTTTGAATATTTTCGGCTCTTCCATGTTTTGTTGTTAATTTGCATCAGTTAAACGCAAGAAATGTGAAGTTAAGATAGAGGAAATAAGAATCCCCGAAGAAAGTCCAAAACGACAAAGATGAAATTGTTGCAGGCTCAGTTTGATTGAGGGTTTTCATGGACGGTAATGTAAAGTGCAAACTACCGTCCAAGGCCACTAGCACCGGCTTAAGCAGAATTCAACATTTAAACACGAAATGGTATAATTTTGAATTTAGAAACATCCACTGATGTGTTCATGCGGTTATCATGGAACCTTCAATGTGATTCTTCCATATCATTCCATGAAAAGCGGCGTATGATCCCCAAGTTCTCATTCTTTTTTATTTTATTTATTACAAATAAAACAATTATGAGTATGTTAATTAAAAATAATATGATTTATTCTTTAGTGGTATTTTCAGAAAAAAAAACGATTAAAATAAATCAAATCTTCAACAAGGAATATATTGAGTCCTTTTTGTAATTTGCTTAATATATTTCGTGAAATAGAATCAACACTCCATATCAAAGCTCACCATCTCATTCGGTTATTATCATTTCAGTGCTAAATTAGCAGCGCGCATGCGTGCATAATACAAGAATCTCATGCTTAAGACAACATTGTTAGAAAACTTCATATTTTGTGATAAAATAATATCAGATATTTTTCCCATTATTCATGATGTAAACAGACCATTTCATGAACAAGTTGTTTGCCCAAGGGACGAAATAGAATCATTGAAGTATTTTATCACTGAATATCTTCAACATACACTTCTTAGATTAAATGTTAAATTCATTGCGTCGTACTCAAGCAAAGTGTGTGGGGAACATTTTCAGTTGTTGTTTTTTTTTTTGCTTTAAAAATCGTTCGATCAATAAAGAATGATTAAGTTCATAACGTATAGGTCCTTTGATGGATGTATTTATTTATAAAAAAACAACAACAAAAAAACAAAACAAAAAACCCCCCAAAAAACAACAACAACAAAAAAACCCCAGGTTTTACCACATTGTGGCGCGCTGCCCGTTTTCTTCTTTTTATTTGATAAAACATTCAATGGTCTTCGTATATAATGATAAAAAAATGAGAAACCAGAATCCCTAAAGAACGCCCAAAACGACAAAATTGAAAATATTGCAGGCTCGGTTTGATTGAGCTTGTTCGTGAACGGTACAGGAAAGTGCAAGTTACCGTCCACGCCCCTCAGCACCGGCATAAGCAGAATTCAACATTTCAACATGAAAAATTGTGAAATTTTGAATTTAACAACATCCGCAAGCACGATTTCTACAATAAAATGAAAATTTTCACTATTGTAATGATTCATACACTGTCAATTAAAATATCGCATTGTTGTAAGTTTGAAATTAAACTGCATTACGCATCTAATGGAATACTGTCAGTTGTCATTCTTTTCTCTCTCTATTTTAAACCTACTTCAGCTTTCATATAACGTTGTTAACAAGTTTTAACCATCCCTGCTCTTATCTCATTTTTCAATTACATTTTCTAATGGGCCTTCAATGACTCGGTTGTTTATAAAAACATGTACTATTCTAAGACAGAGATAATGCAATCATATGAGCCGTGCCATGACAAAACCAACATAATGGGTTTGCGACCAGCATGGATCCAGACCAGCATGCGCATCCTTGCTGTTCGCTTACAAACCCTATAAGAAGTTGAGAAACTGATAGCGAACAGCATGGATCCTGATCAGACTGCGCGGATGCGCAGGCTGGTCTGGATCCATGCTGGTCGGATACGCACTACGTTGGTTTTGTCATGACGAGGCTCATCTTCATGTATATTGTCTGACCAAGTTGAAAAGAAACAACCAACAATGTACTAACATTTACAGTATCTTCTAGTACGTAGAGTTCAATAACGCAATGGTTTTTTTATACAATATATGAATGTTAGTATATACAATAAATGAATGTATCATATAGTAGTTCTTTTTCATTGCTAAGTTTTATTTCTGAATTAGTAATAAACGTAGTATTTAATAAAACATGTTTTAAACAATAATTTGAATGTAAATATCACACAGAAATTTAAGTATTATGGCAAATTGGATAATTTGATGTATCAAAATGTTATTTTTACGATTATATGTTTAATTTCGAGACCTATAATCTTCCAAACAATAAAAAGCAAAACGTTTAAGATCACCATTGCAATTGAAAATCTGCTTTTAGTTAAAAGCATCAAAATGTATGACAAGGGTGGCAATTTGGCCTCGTCACATTTTATTATTTTATCCTGCTTGCTCATTATCATATAATTTCTGAATAGTAGGGTGCAACATAAAAGTGAAAAATTAAAAGATAGAAAATTACAAAACAGAAGACTTACATGTTTGTTAATAGGTAAGCGATAAATATTCTTCCAAGAGGACACTGCAAAATATAAAATATACTGTAATCTATATTCTTTATTGGCACAAACAATTACTTAGGTCTGTCATACAGTTAAAACGCCTGCTCTTTTTTTGCTCTTTAGTTTAATGGTCGAGCGACAGAACTTCCTTTCATACGATACCATTTTTCTGGAGTTGAACCGTCTGTGATTTAGGTATCATAATCAAATTGCTAGGTAATAAAGTTTTCCAGACAGACAAAGTACTATTGATTGCAATATATTTGGGCATAATGTGGCATTTTGAAATAGTTGTCCATATGAACAGGCCTACCTTTACTGTGCTAATTTCAAACTGTGGAATTTTCCTGTTTTACTAAATAGAGATATAATATTTAAATTTTAAGAGTTTTATACGAAACATAATAGTTTTCAATGAAAGATGTTAATCATAATTTCTGATCCACATGTAAGACATCAATTAGCAAAAACATAATCAATAATTTTGCTTGTCATATATGATAGTTTGAAAAATTACATACAAAACAATATTCTAATAATGCAAACATTTATTTTTATCATTTATTATACGTTGAAAGCTTTTCTGAAACACTTAAACGCATCCTTCATCCCCACTTGCTGGGAAACAGGTGGTAAATTGTAACCGTAGTAGGGTTCGAACTATCATTTTTACAGTAAGGAATCAGGCACAAGTACAACTAAGACATGTCTTCCTTATTTATGAATTCATGTTCTTTCGCTTGGTGATTTTACATTTTTTGTTTTCATGAGCATTATACTCTACCGCTTTATAAGTCATTGCATATGATTTATAAATAAAATTGAAGCATTCACAGATTTGGCTACTAGAATGTTGTTTAGCCTTCAACGAATATCACAATCTTGCTATTATACATTTAAACAAGTCTTAATAATTAGTTCTAAATACAATAAAATGAAGAGATGGTTTGTTCATTTGGTCAATAGTAAGCAACAATATTTGGTATAAAATATTTACAATGTAATTAGTTCTACGATGCGGAAAATGGAAAATATGTGTTACCCAAATCTAGTGTCAGTATATTGGGACATGACATTGTACCCAAAACGTCCGTAGCAAATGTATAATCTATGTCCTTCTAAAAGACAACAGAAGAGA
Organism: Ruditapes philippinarum; assembly: GCF_026571515.1. Taxonomy (NCBI): domain Eukaryota; kingdom Metazoa; phylum Mollusca; class Bivalvia; order Venerida; family Veneridae; genus Ruditapes; species Ruditapes philippinarum. The sequence continues at coordinate 174,347 of NW_026865149.1, forward strand.
TTGGTTTCACAATGTTTTGAGTGTAAAAAGAATTAACAGATTTTCGGATGTATCATATACAACAAATTCGAAATCAATGCATTGTTGTAAAGATGGCATTTAAACCTATAATGAGACTTTGGAGATGGTTTGAGTCTGATTTCGATTTTTATTATAAATATTAAACTTGAAAAAAAAAGATTTAAATTAAAAAAATATAATCCCTACAGAAAGCCAAAAACGACAATACTAAAATGTTGCATCGAGCCTGTTCATTGACAGTAATGGCAATTGCAAGCCACCGTCAACCCCACTCCCCCTGAAAACATTAAACACTCCTGGAACTAATATTCAAATTTGAAATAATATTTTGTCATATAAAATGACAGTTTGCAGACTTAAGGTTTATACCTTGGTGTAATGTTGAAGATGATAATGAAAGCTCTTTCCCTCTTCTCTGTAAACATGATCATACCAACATTCGTGGGAAGCGCATAATTCTAGAAAATGTGTGAACCCTTAGGGAAATTATTCCAAGAATGCTTGATTAGACAGGCTGTATGCAGAAGCTACTTCTCAATTCTTTCTCACAAGATGAAATATAAATGTGTCTGTCCATTCCCAACTAAACCTATCGGAAATGTTCGGGCATTTTCGTTACATTTCATACTTATGGGCATACGAATAAAAATATCTTTCTTTCATATCTGCAAGAATTTACAATGCAAAGATAATTTAAGCATTGAGGTAAAAAGCAAAATAGTAATTTAAACGACTTGCCATACTCTCATTTTATTGCTTACTCTGACAATAAAACGTTAATACTATAATATGTCGTCAATAAGAAGTCGTTAAATCTATCGGATATATTACGGAAATACCCGAACTAACACGGAGATTTTGTGAGAGTGGTCTATACTAATGAATGGCATTAAATATAATTCCGGATTGATCTTGGGACATGTTATCATTATATGTGACATATGTGATATATTATATAAACTTCATTCTTCAATATCAATCATAATAGAGGGCGTCGATGCCTTTAGTGCTGAATGTTTCAGTAATTTGAAATCAATCAAGTACATTATTGATAATGGCATGTAGATATTACCGTACAGAATATTGTCGATTGTACCTATAAGATTTCATTTAGAAATGGCTAAGAAAATTTATTGGGTATGTTAGATATCATTTTAGTCTGTTATTCTGTATGTACTTATTTTATTATATTAAAACAAAACTGTGCATTTACTGAGCTAAGGTATGACATACATACACAAGTATGTTGGATACAATCTATTAATTGAAAAGAATAACTTCTTAAAGAATACATTTGCAGTAGTTTCTTTCTGACATAGATGACAACCTCTAAACAGAAAAGAGCAGTTGACACTTTTGTTACCCCACATTAACTGAATTGTTATGGGATACTCTTAGTAATAGATAAAACAATGTCTTCTAAATATTTAAAAAATGTATTCATAAGTCATATTCGCGTAAAGTTTGAACACAGTTTTCGTCGAAGTCTTGATACAAATTTTCGTGATGTACCTAATTTTACTTATGGTGGCAAATATTCAGATGGTTACACTAATTTTTTGTTAATCTAAAATATCTTTTGTTTACTCTACAAGAAAGATATTTTCAGCATTAAATGATAACATGTTACGTTGATTTGCTAAGTGAGTGGTTATTTTTCAAAATAATTAATTTGGTCGACTTGTATCGATCGTTATCTTAGAGAGATTTGCAGCAGATATATTACGTAAGATATTGATTTTAGCTGTATTGTAACAGTGTTGAGTAGACACAAGATTCAGGAGAGAAAAGTGTAGGCCCAACCACATAGTGGAGTGAACGTTTGGTAAATCTTGAATATGACCGTTTTTTGTTTGGTTTGGCCAGTTTGCTCTTCACCTCTCACATATTTCATATCATACATTGTCATATATTTTGTAAGGTCTGCATATAAAATGTAGATAAATCATAATAACAAATGTCTAATAAATATGACAAAAATGAAATAAGGTTTAGAAGTGAGATAGTTGTTTACAATAGGAAGCATACTTAATATATAAATACAATAATTATAATATAATATAAAATGTCACTTTCTTAATTTTGTTTGTATTTGTGTGTAATAAAGGCTACTATAAAGCCCAAAGTTACGGCGATCTAAAATTTATGTTTTTAACTAAATAATACTATATTTAAGCTCATATAAGTGTCGTATATTTGGACACTTATTTTGATCACTTTCAAAAAAGTATAATTCTTTTTTGATTTTACTGTATCTGATTTGAATTCGAATACCAATAAGAAGTGCCCTAGGTAGACAGAAAATAAGTTCTGAATTTTGTTAATTTATTTATCTAAGTAAATAAAATTGAGTAAGAGAGAATATTGTGATATTGCCAAATGTTCAGACAAAGGAACCAACATAGGTAAAATATTTGGCAAACAATATGCTTATTACAACCATCATGCGAATGGACTGATTTATTTAAAAAAAAAACCGCACAAATATTTCAAAGACAATGAAAACTATCAAGTAGTGCTCTTATTCTTTTTTTTTTTATAAATGACACTTTCAAACATATCTGGTTAAATTTCTTTTCGGCTTTTAGGTTTTATTTAAAATGGACAAATATATCATACGATATGAAAAACAAGATCAACAAGGAAGGGTGGCGTTCAATTAACCCAACATAACATTTATATTTCTGTGGGATATTCATTTACTGCTTTGTAGCCTATGTCCGTAAAATATTGTTAACAAATAATGGTAACCTTATCTTTCAACATTTTATTGTAGCACATATAGAAAAGTGCTATTTTCATTTATTAAACTAGTTAGTCTTCAATGATATGTATCATGAATAAAAAACTTATAATACCATCAAATAGCATTCCGACCTATCAATGGCAACCTAGTTGTACAAATAAACTCATATATATTCATACAATAAAAGCTTTAACCATAGCCTTTCAACAAATATAAAGACCGGATGTCTTAACTTTAGCGTTTTCTAAATTACATATTCAATCATTTTCCCTTACAGATGTCTATCGCTCAAAATTATTTCTCCTAAACAAAACTATTATGTTAATGCATTTCTTGTGTTTGCGTTTCCATTAAAGATTCCCTAGGAATATTATTATATCGATAAAGAATGAAAGGTCCAATTTACTTGTCCGTGCCATGATTAATGTTTTCGTCAAAAGCTTGTCTCAACATTGTGCTGTTTAGAACTAAAGCAAAATGAGCCGCGTCACGACAAAACCAACATAATGGGTTTGCGACCAGCATGGATCCAGACCAGCCTGCGCATCCGCGCAGTCTGATCAGGATCCTTGCTGTTCGCTTACAAAGTCTATAACAAGTAGAGAAACTGATAGCGACAGCATGGATCCTGATGAGACTGCGCGGATGCGCAGGCTGGTCTGGATCCATGCTGGTCGCAAACCCACTAAGTTGGTTTTGTCGTGACGCGGCTCAAATATTCTTCTTGCGAATTACCCTCAAGATGTAATGGGAACTAAATGTCAATACGCAAATGGAATATATTTCTTAGGGAATATTTTTGTTTTTGTAAACGAAGATAATGCAAGGGTTGGTTTTAATGGTGCAACAGTGATTGTCTGGAAGAAAATTAGATTTGAATTATTATTTGGAGAAAGGTCATGGTGAAGAATTTGTTATATTAAGATCAAGAAATATAAATTCCGCAGCCGACATATGATTTTCAGTTGTAGTAGTAAAGTAGGAACGTAGACAGCTGGGTATTGTCAAAAAGATGAAAACGTTGTAATAAGAAACAATTATAATATACAGGTATATGTATATAAATATGTAAAAGTTCATTACAATTTTCGGGATATTCATTCAGATATATATATACAGAAAATTAAAATTTATCTTCTTTATAAGAAATGCAATGCCTAGACATTTAATATATGAGGCATGATCTAGTGTTTTTCTAATACGTTTGTACAAATGTTTTCTTCAGAAGTGCAAGAAATACATCTCTACCTCCACCTCTACCAGGTTTGTCAATGGTGACCTCAAGGTAAAGTGGGTCAGATATGTCAAAGTGTAAAACCATTATAACTTCACTCTAGCTAAGCTATTATTTTCACTTTTGTTTTTACGTGTGGCATTGACCTTAATTTGAGCTTTACTTTTATGTTTATATGACAAAGGCGGACTTCTGGTTGCGATGACATCTACTTGGTTTACATTGAATAATATGTAACAATACTCTTAAAATGTGTTCTTTAAATATTTGATATCAATTTGATTATTCAGGTAAGGCATTTTAAAGTTGTTCTAAGATATTTTGCAAGACATATTGCCAAGTCAATTTTTATCAAAGATATTCAAGTCATTTCCAAAGATGGCCATGGCAGGTCTTCCTGTGTTTATTATATTAGATGTAGGAGCTTATAGATCAATTATCTGACCAGATACAAAGTCAACATTCAAACAGACCCATTAACCAATTTCATGTCGTCTTTTAAGCTAACCGGGAGCTGTGTAACAAAGACAAACCATGAAATCTCTATCAGATGATGCATGCACATTGTAAGTTCCCTGTTTAAATGCTAAACACTAGCAGTCATCATAAAAATTGACTTTTCTTACATGACTCAATCTTGCCATGATTGCGGAACTTATTCTTATTTATCTTATATAATATTAAATATAAATATAAAAGTAAAACTGTTGATTTGTTTAAACGGACAATTATATCAAAAGTTGTTCAAAATCATGCTAAAACATTTTTAAATATATTGTTTGTCCAAATCAAAACAAAATGCACCTGAGTAGATTAAGTTCAGCGCCGGTAATAGCGGACGCACTTTAATTCTATCTGTACAAGAACAGACGATATAAGAAACAGAGCGCGGTACAGGATATTGGAAGAGCAGTATGGGATGCCATAAAGCTGTCACGAAATACAATTATCCTCCCCCGCCAATACAGTATTGAATGTCACGACATAAATCAGTGTTGCGACATTTGAAATTGTTACTATTCAACACCGGTTTATCCACTGGAATGAACAAAGTAATAGTTACGCGACAAACAGTGCAAAGTTTCACATCGAAGTGTAAAGCAAACATATTTCTGTAAGTTTTAATATCATTGACATATATTAAAAAAAATTATAATAACCAGTCACTGGTACCAAAGTTCATTGTACATTTCGTTACCTAAAAATAATACACAGTGCTGTTTGTGCGAAGTACCGAAGAACTTTCAAACACACCAACAACCAATGTCAACACCGTGTACGACGTTTTTGATCTTCTTAATGCATGTGAAGTTATTTTAATATGCTATCCTTCTTGCAGTCCTATTAATGAGATTATTCTCCTCAAATATTCAACCATTACCATATCTTGTCCACGAATCGTATTCAAATCAATGTTTTTCTTTTTTATGAGCACTTGAAGCTAAAGTCATGGTTCGGTGTTCTTGTGACACTGATATTTTTCCCAGGGAACTTTTGATTTAAGCAAAGATTGTGTAATATACGGTGCGATATATTGATTCGCTGGAGGAATCACATTAGTTCTTGTAATGTCTTCTCCTGCGTGAACACTGTACTTATATCAATTTCAATATTGTGAATGGAGAACAATCATTACATTGTTGTAGGTTTCAACAAGGTAGGGCGCAATTAAGCAAATTAATTTCTTGATGGAATGCAACTGCAAGAGGACTTTATCAATGTATAAAGACCGTCAGTTTGATAGTTTGCTTTGTAAAGGCTATCCTAGTTATTTAAAATACACATGGTCTTGAAATACTTAGGATAGTCTGTCTATTTATTTAAATTAAACAGACAAGCCACACAAACACGAACATTCAGTAATTATTTATTTTGTCTATTTATTTGAAATTTGTAGACACTTGATTTTGAACATTTTTTTTTTCATTGGCAATATACTAATACAATACTCATTCAATATCTATTAAAACTGGGTTGTGCATCTTTAAATTAAAAATGTATCATAATAAAAATATTTAAACTGGCAATGACCGAATAACACGCTACTTCACTGATAGTATTTCAAATAGTCATAAGTTATAGAAAAAAGTAATCCCCTAAAGAAAGTCCAAAACGGCAAAATTGAAAATGTTACAGGCTCGGTTTGATTGAGCCTGTTCATGGACGGTATTGTCAAGTGCAAACTACCATCCAAGTCCCCTAGCACCGGCTTACGCAGAATTCAACATTTAAACATGAAAATGGTGAAATTTTGAATTGAGAAAGATCCGCGGATGTCGCTATACAACATACATGTGCACGTAGATTTATACAATGTGTTGGAAAAATTGTATCACTAGTATTTTAATATCAAATTATGTCTCAAACTTTATGTCAAAAACAATAGTTTTTTACTGAATAGAATGTAATGCACAGCATTATTGTACCTTTGTAAAAAAAGAATTGATCTTTTTCTTTGTTATAACGTTATAATCTCCAAAATAGAGAAGAAAAACGGAATCTCCAAAGGCTTCAAAAGCTAAAGTGGAATATTACAATAGTTGGATATTGTTGACTTCATAAAATATCTTTGAGACCATGAACTATGTTAATAATGTTCCTGCCTACAATAAACAAATCGCATTTGTTTGCAAATAAAACAATTCTAATTGAAATTCATCAAAATGTTTATAAATAATAACATTACAACATATTTAGTGTAATTACGATAAGAATTTGTCATTTGTAAGTTGAGTTAAGGGTTTGATAGAACATTGCTTTCATTGCAGAATAAAAATGAAACATACTTCATTCTCGGTGAGTTTCTATGCTTTGTCAAGAAATAAAGTTATAGGAAAACAGAATCTGTAATAACACTTAAAAAGAGGGAAAATGGGAGATATTACAGACTCGGTTTGATTGAGTCTTCAAAAAAAAAAGAATGTCTAATGTCTTTATTCTCTTACATAGGCTGCATGCTCTGTTTAATCAAAACGAAAAGTATTCGTTTACCAGATAGAGTTATAAATATACACATGTATAGAGGCACAGTCTAGTTGATTGTCGAAATCTATACCATACTTTATGATAAAATCTTTTCATGGAAAACTAAGCAGACCTCTTAAATTAGTGTAATGTTTCTGTAGAAATTCACAATATTACGTATCAATGGCGGATCTGTTTTGACTGACTGATTTCTTCTATCAATGTAATTGAAAATTGACGTTTTTCTTGTAACAAAAATGACGCATGAACGAGAGTGTTCCTATAACTTTGCTTTGTCTAACCTCTTGATGGGATCGATTATTACTTTTTAATGTCAGATATTCTGACATAGCCAGTATGTGTAAGTGATTTTCAGACTTAATTTTGTTAAATGTTAAAGTCTTTATCTAAGGAATTGGAATGATATAGCATAAGCGATTGTTAATCATATTTACGAGATATATGTTAATTATCAAACAGTATAAAATTAAATGATTATATTTGAAAGGAAAACTAGTAGGTTTCTTGCGATATAACTTTGCATTTTAATCTACTATCAACTGGCGATTTTGTTATATTAATACCAGCCTGCAATACATGTCTATACTTTTTCGCAGTAAATGTAGGTGAAAATTACTAATTTTTCTTCTTCTGAAAGTCAGTAATAATAACAATGGTTTTGCACCATGCCAAAACACATGCAATTTTACAACCTAAAAATGTTTGTTTTAAATTGATATTGAGAATTACATTTTGTTTGGATAACATACATTTTTTCAACTGTTTCGTGTAAAAAAGAAACGATTAAAATGTCAGCTTTTTATAATGATTGTGCAATGAGCGAATCTGTCTCTTGTTGAAATGCCACAGAGAGAAAGTATAAAGAACAATCAAAATTTTTAGCAGAGAAAAAGTGATCATAATTTTACACACACTACTGAGCATTCAGCGTTTGGCCGGGGAAATTAGGAGACATATTTGATGAAACTGTTAACAAATATGATTATACTCCCCCGCCAATGCAGCTTAACACTTTACAATATTGGATTTCATGATATTTATTTATGCTATTAAATCTCAAAGCAACGCAACTGTCTGCACATAACTCGAAATGATATTTGCCTAAGTGCAGATATCAAAAGGATTCGCAACTGACTGTATCTCTTCTGAGCTCGAATATAATGTTCAATACATGCCTATATTATTGTATTACATGTACGCTTGGTGCTCATTTATACTTAAATGGTACAGAAACCGGCCTGTTAAAAGATGATTTAGTGATCCAAGTTATATTGTAATTAAACGATTGTACATATATGAAAAGATTGTCTATAATTATGGTTAACGATTTTGATTGTGTCAGGCGATGTCCGATTTATTGTCGTGTTAACCGTTTTCAAGGACAAAATATCATAGACTGATCCTGATGTTTTAAATGAATATAACAATTCTAATTCTGGTCAGGAACGCTTGCACTTATCATATTATTTATTTTAATTTAGTTTGTAAAAAAGGGCTGGAAAATTCCAATTATATTCCAATTACGAGTATTTCATTGTGCTTGATGATTAAATAATTGTAGTAGTAATTGCTAAGATTGATATAATGAAGTGACTATTCGAAAAAAAAAGTTTATGATATTTTTGCACAGAAAAAAGATGACATTCGGCTCTACTGCCTTAGTTTTAATAGTGGTATGATAAAATGCATGTTTGTTTACAAATCTTAACAAATCTAGCAATGCCCGAAAAAAATCATGCAAATGAAGATGAAATCGTCTTTTCTGCTAAATGAGCTACTTGATTGATGCCGATATAATATTTCCTCAAATACCAATTCATATGATATATTCTCCCATTTGTACAAACCCTGCCAATGAACCAAGAATATTAACAAGAATAAAAAATCAACTCGTCATTAAAATTGTGTATTTCTAATACAAAAACCTTTGATAAATCTTGAAAGTGATTTATTTCCTTTTAATGTTCGAAGATTTGCCAATGTTCAGATTTTCCCTGACTGATTTTCTGTTCGTGCAAGTTATTCCGGGCTGTTTGTTTATCATTTATACCCGCTTTATTGATCATGTCGGGGTCATCACTATATTTCTGCGTAAATCTGTTTTTGAGAGGTTCCTATGACGTCATTAGTTCGGTAAATGGTCGCCTCCTACACAATTATGTGTTTAAAATAGCAGCTACACGATTTTTCCGATGACATGTTAGCTATTTTTACTCTCTGTTTTCCACTGTGGCAATTATAGTCTGGTTAATGTGTCCTAAATACATTATCACGGAATGCAAAGTACTTCTGCAAAGACAAAAACAACGGTTTATAGTATATCGGGCTTAAAATTTAATATATTGTTTTTGAAACGCAAACGGATTTGTAAATATTTCGTATGTTAGTGAGCTTACTGCCTTCGTTAATTAAAATAAGTATTTGAAATGAGTATTTCTAAATATGGGACTTTGCTACATCAGTTACTATAAAATGTTTTATTGTAAAGCAAATCTATTTTAATGATCAAACTGTAAGTATAGTTTTATATACTTGTATATGTAATTAATAAAAATATATACAAGCAGGAAACTTGGTTTTATTATGTAATTCAGTTTGCATCAAGATAATTGTGAGTATTCTTACATTATCTATAGGTTCTTTCTATTGTACATGTCCATTAAGGAAAGCGAGATCTGTTTTGGAGAAAAGAAAATATCCCATTTGTCTTGTTTTATTAACAGTATCTGATATATAGCCTATATTTTAGCGACAACGTAGTGGAAGTTTACTTGTACAGTTTACTTTTATAGTTATTCTATCATTATTCCTTATACGTTAGAAGTAAAACGACGTCTGGTTCATTTATAATCGGTACATCTTCCTGGAGAAGGAGGTCTGTTAGCAGACTGTATGATCATACCTTAGGTTTTATGGTTTAGTCCCGAACATACCAGATGATTAATTCACTATAAACCCGTGCTCCAAGAAGACTCATCTATTTCCATAGTAAATTTCGGGGTATGAGATGCTTCTGTTATGGTTGCAATAATGTAATTGATATCTGGCTTTCCTTAAATCTATTTAGCAAGAAAGACAGGCACTTAATTTATGACATTGTCTGGGATGAGATCAACGATCCAGGATAATAAGACCGTTCATTCCCAGGTGATTGCGAACAGCATATATTAAATATAGCCCACTGAGAGATATAAAACAAAGGACTAAATGACAGTGTAATGTGGTATTAGTGTTTTGTCATTATGCTTACATAGTCCTTAATTTCCCTATTGTTCTTTTGTATCTTTTATATCTTTTCCCAGTATACTCGTATTCTTAAAATGCTTTTAAAGTACGCGTTGATGTGTACTATTATACAAAGATAGAAATTTCAAGTTGTGTATATAAAGTGATCTGTACTTTTAAGTAATACAAATCTCGGCAAGGGACAAGCGTTGCTGATTTGCAACTTGAAAATATGAGAACAAATGTGAAAAAGTTTTGTCTCATATGTATTTCAAAGCGATATTTTAAACACATTACTATAAAATCTAGAGTAAAAAAATACATGAAAAGAGAAAGATGATTACAAGTGAATGTTTACTGCTTTATAGAACTAGTAGATAACTTGAAAATAAAAAATATACGGATTCGATATTTTGTACAGTACAGTAAACTTCACTTATAGCGAACACGGTTATAGCGAACTTCCGGTTATAGGGAACAATTTATTTTGGCCCGAATTTTGGCCTTCTTTATTTAATATAAAAGTATATGGCTATAGCGAACACGGTTATAAGGAATTATCGCTTATAAGGAACTCATTTCTTCGTCCCAATTTAGTTAATAGTACAGAAAATTACACTTTTATAACGAACTCCAAAATATTGGCTATCCGTATTTTCAACGCACGGATTAAAACTCGGGCGAATGTACCGTTTATCGTTGTATGTACTTCAATACATCTATTCAAATGAATTTGTATAGTTTTCTATTTTGGATATTTTTAGCATGAGCTCTTTTCACCAAGATAAAACGGTTATTTATTTAATTTCTTCAATAGTTTTGCTCGAGTAAAATAATTATAATAATTTATAATCGGTTTTCAACATAATCATGCATGCTTGCAAGCATGATCCATTGCAAACTGCAAAGTACGCTTGATTTAAATGAAAAGAAATCTATATCTTACATTAGTAAAAGTCACCCTTAAATTATAATAGAAGAAAATCGAAAATATTGTTTATTCTCAATCATGGAAAGAAAACGAAAATAGTTTAGAAACAAAATATTATATTTTATGTGAAATTGAGATAAGAAGTAAAATTAAAACTGAAATAGCAATGATTTTCGAATTCCAAAAAGAACGCTCTCGGGTAGTATGTCTTAAATATAAATAAATGACTAATATTTCTATTTCTTAATCAAGTCAAGTTCTCTTCAAAAATAGCGGACAATGGTAAACAATCAGTTCGTTATATGTAAATCTGTTCGCTATAAAAACTCCTGATACAAAGAACTAATTCGCTATATGCTTACAAGGAACTCCGGAAATAAGGAACAGGTTTTGAATGTCCCAGTGAGTTCGTTATAAGCGGAGTTTACTGTATCATGTTTAAAAGAAAGTTCATTATAATGTCGAAAACAAAATTGAAATATTACTAAAATAGTTAGCTGGTTCTTTTAAGAGGAATAGCATGACAAACCAATCTATATTCCGAAATATCACCGGTGTAACAGAGTTTTATAATTTTTATTACATTACGTGTCAATAACGTTACTTATAGTGACAAGTATAGATATGCACTAGATGATCATTTTGGTAACATTTATCAATTATTGTTCAGTTAATGTTATTTAGAAGAATATTTCTGCCCTTTCTTTATAAATAATGTACGTTCGTCTGAACCAATGAATGAAAAATGTCACAAACATAAAAAAGCGTTATATCACATACTGCAAAGAATTGCAAATCTCCTAACTGCAAACGCTCAAAGAAGTCAACATAGCGTGAATAGATTTCAAATCGGAAAAGAAAACAAAAATAAGCTTGTTTTGCAATTATTTAACAAATAAATATAGCAATCTATTACAGCACACTATTATTACGGTGGCAGATTTTTCCTGCAATACTTTTAAATAGTTACAAACGTCATTTAAGCAATCATATGCCCCCTATTATTATTGTACATTTTATTGATGTCTGCGAGTAAATGATTATGATTTATCTAAATTCGTTCAATTTGTTTGTCTGGAAGATATTCACTTGTATTTGGTATTTGTGTTGCCAAAAAAGACTCATTTAATCCCAATCAATAGAAATCTCTGATTTTGATTTTTCGTTTTGAATAGAAAGAATAGAATATATGTGAAATTTATCTGCAGCCCTTCAATTAAAGAACGTCTGTATGTATATTTATAACGTATTCAAGAATTTGAGTTAACATACATTAAGGTATGTATGTTGTCTCTTAGCAATCTTATGCATACTGGAATCTTGTCGAGATTTTTTAACATCGCACCAACAATGTAAATGTCATGAGGCAAATTTACAGCTTTACTTGTGGAAGAAGACCTCAGGTTTCATGCATTATTTTAGGCCCGATCGGACACTTGAGTAATACCACAAACGTTCTGTGACTGTATGGATCACTTACTTACTCACATCCCTGTTGGGAATTGATAATATCAGCGGTGGTGGGCAATAAGTTTGAAGGCAACGTCCTTCGGCTATAGATACCGTGTGGTTTATGTTTAATTTTGTCGTTTTATATGAATACTTGTATGTATTATAATCTTTGACACCAAGACATCGAAATCAATTGAATAAATATGGCAAAAAAAAAACGAACACGAACACAGACAAAGGCATAAAGAATAAAGAACTGATAGACAAAGAAAACGTCAGCATCCGCACATAGCTAAACATAACTTAAGTACTTTTGTGTACAATGTAAATGAAAATATGGATCCTGATAAAAATATATACGCTGAGGATTAACCAAGAACTGTCTGCAAGGTGATCACTAGTGACATGTTAAATTTAAGCTGGGTAAAAACAAATATGTATCAAAGTTGTAAATAATTTAGAATGTTAATAACGAAAACATGTATATAAAGATTACTACATGCTTGTTTGTACTGATATCGATGACAAATTAATCTTCATTGTTTTTGATTTCATTGTTGGTAATACTGAAAATGATTAAAGTGAAAATGAAAACTTTAAGGACTTTAATTTTTATCAAATTTATTATTGATACTTAAGATGTAAGTATAAGTAAAAACAAAACTATTCAATACTCCATTTATATCGCAGTTTAATCTTTGTTGTTGGCTGCGTACAGTAGATGTAAAAGTTCATAATGTATAAAACATGTGTCTACCTCTAATTGATTGCTGTTGGTGATTCGAAAATAAAAATGCGATACGATTGATTATTGATAATACCCCTAACATAATCTTAACTTTTAATTCACAAGGATTTAACAAATTTTATAGTTCTTATTGCGTGAGGAGGCAAATTTTGTTATCTTAACTTTTCAAAAGTTCAATGTTTATTATGTATTATTTAATTATGTCCTTTAAATACTTTTTCATCTGTCATACAATTCTTTTCTTCCCAGAAATATTTGCGAGAAAAAAAAAGAAAGAAAAACAAAGCAAATACTTGGACATTTGTATTCATTCTCCAGACAATGGGAAAAATAGAGATAATACAAATATCAAGTTCGCAAGTGCGAGCGTAAATTTTCAGATGAAAGTCGATACCGCCCTTGTAGACTTCATTTTTATTGTGTATAATTGATTTTAAGATATCCATAGAGAGTTCGGAATTGAACTTTACAGTTTTTAATTTCCCTAAAGTAAGGATATAAGAAAAGAAACTTATAAATCGATGTTAAACTTGTTAGACGATGCATTGATGGGTTTCCTGGCAAGCATTTCAATCGGCAAAGACATAACTGATTTTACAGTGATTGTTAACAATAACTGTATGTATTTGAAGTTAATACTTTCATACTTCCTGTGTCATTTACAAAAAAACAAAAACAAACAAACAAAAAATCAATAATAAAAAAATGGGACAACAATGTTACCGTATAAAGAAGAAGATATTCAATGCGATTTAAACTGGTTGTAGAATAGGTACATTTTTAAATATCATGGTACATGTAAATCTTTCTTAACCAAAGGTGAGCTTTACCTACTAAACTTTGTCTGTGCTTTTTTATATATATAATTGTTAAAGCAGCGTGCTTCCACTTTTATGTCTATCTTAATGACAAAAAAGTCAACCAGTCATTATCTGCACATAACAAGTAAACTACTCGTATAACTTGAATCTTGAATCCTTTTTTTGAAATCCTAATTCATTTTTGAGTGTGATTTTCTTATCTTTTAAATTAGGCACGAAGCTTGATGGTGATTCAAAGTCAAATCTTATATATGTAATTCAAGAGGTGATGACCATGGGATATGAAATAGACAGCATTATTTAAAAACATAATTGGGTGTTTTGGCAGGGAATATATTCCATGCCTTCGTTAATTGGTTAATTCTGTTAAAATAACAATAGCTTGACTAATAACCTATATCAAAACATTTGATTTACAGACAAAAGTGTTATATTCAAATTATTTATACAATGCTTGGGTTATATATATAAATTGACTTTACATATTTACATACATATACATTGATTATTTACGGTCTTATAGTTTGTCCTTGCAGTTGCTCGTATTTTATTCAGTCATCTTTGTATGGTATAAAGTTCAAGAAAGTTGAAACGACATGCCTCATGTTGAGCCAAAATATTGCAAGAAAATCAAACTTGAGAAAATGTACTGAAATGTTAAGATAAGCAAACAAATTCAAGATTCAAGAAAAGTTTACATGTTATCTGTAATTAATAACTGTTTTAGCGCACTTTTCACCATATTTCTACTGCGTGACTAACGCAGTAAGGATATATTGACCTCTTTTTGGTAAATTATGTGCCTTGTAAGTGCCGTTTGCAATGTGTTAATTTCTTTCTTTGTTCACATCACAATTTTTTATTTCTTTGGAAACATTTTCATTTTTTCATGAAAATAAGCATGAATCTAGAGACATGTTGCTTTAATGATCGTACAATTTTTAAATTCATTATTTTAATGAATTCAGCCTATAAAAATATCAAAGTTTAGAAAGCACGATTACTGTCAATTTCCTTAATGTGTTCATAGCATTTTATTACGCGTTTTTTATTAGATGTATATCCCTTTAATCGAAAATTTCATATGAAAAGTGATACCTTGCGCAAAAACTGTACATAGTGCACTTGCTTGTTGTGGACATACAAAGTCTGTTGAAATAGCTCGAATACACATGTAATTTAGTTATGTATGTGTAAAAAAAAGTCACAATTTACCTAGGTTGAAAAGTTTATTGTACAATTAAAATACAGCCAATATACATTATCATAATTGTTTCATGAATAGTTAGCGCATAATGACTTGTAATTGGTAATTAAAATCAAAAGAACAATTAGCATTTTCTCAGTTTGCCTAAATTCGTAAAATAAAGTACAATTATCTTTACCCAAAGGATGTCTTAATTGATACTGCATTTATTTTTTTGTACATTGAAGAGATTTTAATCTGAGATAAAACTACTCAAAATTCACTTTTCAAGTAATTGAAAACTTAGAAAAAGAAAAATAAGGTCTAGGGAAATCTTCTTTTTCATCAAGCAGATATAAGTATAATGCATTTGTTCACTTGCTATTTGCTAAAGGTGTAATGTATATCAAGTTTATTGGGGTGGTGTTATGCATTGTACACATTGTACGCTGTTTATGCACCTGTGACAAAGCCATCAGCTTTACTCAATTTCAATCAGCAAAATGTTTCTTTTAATATGCGGTGACATATGCAATGTCATCATTTCTTCCCCATCAAAGAAATACAAGAATAGCTTTTCCAGACATATGACTTTAGCGAGAGATAGAAATATAATACTTGTGAACTAGAAACATTGTTACTATTTTAATTATATCAAAGAATATATGTTCTTTCTCTGTTTAGAATAATCGAAGAATAACCTTAGTTATAGTAACAATGTGTCAAATGATATAAAATATGTTTTTGCTATCAAAGTTCAACTGTCTGTTGAATACAATATGTAACTAAGATTATCAGCATATGATGAATATTTTTTCTTTGTTGTATAAGCTGTAATGAGAGGAATTTAAAATAGTGATTTACAGACGACTGTGTATAAGACGAAAGTGATCATTATCAAAATGTTACACTTAAATTTTACATTATCAATTATGATTAACATGTTTCATCTATGTATACATTACTATCAATTTATACATTATTGTGTATTCATTACTATCTATACAGAACCATCTTTATTTTCATTATTATCTATACATTACTGTCTATCTATACGTGACTATCTTTCTATGCATTTCTACATTTATAAAACTGATCTATCAAATGAATGCGTGTGGAATAATAACTGGGTTTTAATATATTCCAATCAGGCCCCGGACTATGTCCTCGGCAGCTTGTAGTTAACTTGTAATTGTAAAATATAAACGATTGAAGCATGAAATAACGGGTTCATATTGTTTCTGAGCGGTTAAATAATTTGTCTCAAACGTAGTTTTGTTACAAATTTATGTCTATCTTGGGTCATTGACTTCTTTGTTTATATTTATTGTTTTCTGTTTTTAATATATATTCGGGCTTTATTTGATTATTGATCGATTTCCTTTCAGAAAATGTAATTGTAAGTTAGTAATTTGTAAATATTCATGTTTTATAGGAATGAATTGTTCGTTAGTAAATCAATATCTGTCTTTTATATTAACCAACAGTATATAAGGTTCTATAACATGTACATGTATTTCCTTGAAAAATGTATAGCAGACCCTGTACATGGAATTGTCTTCTGTAACTAAAATCAGCAGCGGAAATGGTGTGAGGGGATGGAATGCTTGTTATATATAGGAGCCTTTGAGGGCTTTATTACATATATCGTCAAATGACCTTTACCAGGGAAAAACTGTACCCTTGTACATGCTGATTACACTTGTAAATTGTCTGTGCATATTGTCTGTGCAGCGCTCTAAAAGATTTAATCATATATAAAAATAATAATAATAAATATGTAATGCGAACAATACAATAAGCAAATAACTCCCCTATCTTATACAATATGATGTGTTCAATTATATTTGCGTTGTTATACAAACAGAAAGTATTGAATGTCTAAATGCGTTTCGTCTGGCTTTTCTTCCGGAACAGCTTTTATCGAATAATGAAAATGAGCCGCGTCACGACAAAACCAACATAATGGGTTTGTGACCAGCATGGAGCCAGACCAGCCTGCGCATCCGCGCAGTCTGATCAGGATCCATGCTGTTCGCTTACAAACCCTATTACAAGTAGAGAAACTGATAGCGAACAGCATGGATCCTGATCAAACTGCGCGGATACATTAATAAAATAAATTTTAAAATTCTAACAGATAATGTAATTAAAATGATTCTGAATTAGTTTTATTGATGACATTGATAAAATCATGTCATTATATTGCACGTTTGTAACGTCGTACTTCATTGGATACTCGTGACGTTAACATAAACAATATACACAGCTGCTGTCACTTTATGGAGAAATTTCATCTTTTTTCTCTCAAATGAATTGAGTTTGCTGTATTATAACTTCATTACAAATATTATTGACAGGTTATATTGCCTTATATAAACGGTTGTTTGCAATATAATTGAGTCGTTAAACGTTATAACCGCAATATAACCCGCTTGGCTCGAATTAAACAACCGTTTATATATCGACATATCACATGTAAAAATATTTATAACTAATAGTATAATTGACAACATAAATATATGGGTATATATATGACATTTGGCTTTTTATTGGATAATTTCGAAAACGATTTGACACAAAATATCATTAAGTATTCCTGAATGACAGAAATCACTATAGTAGTGACCCTGACATTGTTCAAATATTAAATGAACCACGTCATGACAAAACCAACACAGTGCGTTTGCGACCAGCATGGATCCAGACCAGCCTGCGCAACTGCGCAGTCTGATCAGGATCCATGATGTTCGCTATCAGTTTCTCTACATGTAATAGAGTTGGTAAACGAACAGCATGGATCCTGATCAGACTGCGCGGATGCGCAGGCTGGTCTGGATCCATGCTGGTCGCAAACGCACTATGTTGGTTTTGTCATGACGCGGCTTAAATGAGTTTTGTCTAGCGTTATACTTATATCAACTTACAACACAATCAAAATAATATTTTCCTGTTCAAGTTAGATTTAGATAACATAACACGCACAGTCCTCTGTGATAACTTACAGCAACTGTCAGTTGGTGGCTGCGAAAAAAATTAAATTTGGTATTAATTTTCTTTTTCAGAAAAAGACCCAAATAAAAGAAATTGTACATATATAAAATATTTTACTGTCAACGATGATCGGGATGGTATACCACAGACTGATGCCATCTTATGTAAGTATTGTACATAATTTATTCACTATTACATAGAGGGTTTTCTATAAATACAGGATTTATTTTCATCGCGTGGTATGAAAATAAATATTTCATGAGTGGCGGATGCCACGAGTAAAATATAATACTTTGCATACTACATGATGAAAGTAAACCCTCTATTTACAGAAAATCTTGAATTTTCTGTTTATTATATGCATTTTTTCTCTCTTTCTTTGGACTTTACTATTTCTAAAGACTTCCCCTTAAATTTTGTGTATTGGCTGGATTTAGTAGAAAGTTGTCCGGCAAGGCATCAGTGAAAATACGGAAATTATGTTTCACTGCTATGAAAAATAAATCTTTACAGTGAAAAATACGGAAAATGAACATACACATTTTATTTCATCAATATTTCACAATATTTATTTATAATTATATAGTAAATGCAATGACTGTTTCATTCTTAGATAAAAGTTCCGATTTGTGTTTCAAAATTGTATCTGATATGATTTGATAAATGGCAATTGTGCTCGAACAATAACACGTATTGCATCAAAGTCTTGCTACAATAATGAAAAGTACTTACCAAACCAAACAATCTGAAAATAGTCAACGTGCCTTCAGATATTTTAAAGATCGTTCAGCATAAACATTTTTATTGTGTAAGTGGTATTTCAGTTGCATCACTTAAGTCTTTTTCTTGTTAGTTTGCTCAAGAAGTCCCACACAAATACTGTTTAATCACCCTTAGGATTATTTTGTCTGCTTTCTTGCCATTGAATATTTGTCTGTGATACGCGGATTTCATAACCTCTGATCTTTCTAAGTTTCATATTATTTACTTCTGCCCGTGTTTGTCTCGTTTAGGGTACATAGTCTTTTACTTGGAAACAGTACGCCGCCACATATCATGGTATTGCACAAATGTACCACATAAAACATTCCTTTCAACTATATAAACACATCGGCGGATATCACTTAATGTTTAGTTTCACTATTTGAAATAAAGACATGAAAGTGTACTAAAGCGGGTGCCGGGGGGAAGGGGCGTCGACCGTAGCTTGCATTCATTACTACCGTCCACCACCAGGCTGTATCATGCCGCTTGTGAAGCGTTCTTTAAGGTTTCTGTCTTACCTGGTTAAAGACCAAACATAATTAGATAGATAAAAAGAACAATACCGTAACACTGTCAAATAATAAAATGTACAGATTTGTTGCAGGCGCTTTGTTGAAAAGTTGACCAGTGCATTCTGTTTTAAGTACATTCATCAACGGAGCCTCTAAGATTTTATATCAAGATATATTAACACAAAAAAGGAAGAAAACTAGCACGAACCCTTCTGCGAAAATTAAGAGGCTTTTTCTTCTCATATATAAGTTCATCATATTTGCGATCTTCTTATTGATATATGACAATATCAAAGACGATTTGCTTTATCAGAAGAGAGATGTTTATCATAGTGTCATATAATCTATATTGTTTGACCTCTATCTTTTGTGCCAAAACAATCGAGTGCGAGGGTATCTATTTCCGAAAAGAATGGTTAATGTTTGCACTGAATACGTTTGACATCATTCCGAATATACTTAATTGAGTCGTTATTGCAAACAAAAGCTAGACGGAAATGATGAATGTTTGGAAAAGGAAAGGAGAGAAAAAGACAAGCTAAAAGGAAAACACGAGCGTCGGTTTTAGACCACATATAGCAACACTATCAATCAAGCGTATTAGGTAATAGCTGTACATTAGATTGATCTTGTGAAACAAGCAATGTAATGGAACTAAATTCAGCCAAGGAATATAATCTGTTAGAACGCTGTAGACTGTTATTGAAACAGATGGTGAATTTCCGTCTCGCACAGAATGTTTCCGAAACAGTGCACACAATAATAATGAGAGATTGTTTTATCAAAACAATTTTTGTCCTGTTCATACTTTACGTGAAAGAAGCTGACGGATCGATATTCGTCAAGATATATATGATGCTTTACACGTTAAATAAAAACCCAATGACTTATATACATCTAGATTCAATTCTGTACATTATTATCTACTATTGCATTGCTTGCTCTTTTTTAATTTTTGATTTAAAAAAAATAAGGGAATATATAAAACGTGTATAAAAACGTGGATTCAACATGTATATCTTAAGTCTATACATAAATATAAGGCATGTGTAACACATTATAGTCAAATAAAATCTGATCCAGCAAGTGGTAGTGTTATCGTTGCAGCTCTCTGCAAAATCGATGAAAAACGACTGACTGCACATAGCAGAGAATTAGCGCGCCAAAATGAGATAAATCATGAAAGATGTATTTTCCTATTGAGTAACCGCAAGTGTGATTAACCAGTAGAAGCTTTTTTTTCAAGTGAAAGAGGACACAAAATACGTTGAAAAATCGCATTTCATTTTACAACTTGTAGTATTTTAGGTTATCAATGCGCACGTGATTTGTTAATACTGCACGTTTATAATATCGATTTCCATTGGATACTCACGACGTTTATATTTAATTAAGTTATATACACGTCGTATATTTTTTGAATGAAAACAATTATATAACAAAATCGTTATAAAGATTTTTAAAATATTATATTATTAGTTTTTTTTTAAAGATTTTTGACAGGTTATATGGCCCTATATAAACTTTTGTTTGTAAATATAACCGAGCCGCTAGGCGAGGGTTATATTGCAAACAACCGTTTATATACGGCCATATAACCTGTCAGAGATATTTATAACGAATTTATAATACAGCAAGCATCATTTTAGAGGAATAAAGCGGGATTTCTTCATAAATCGACAGCAGACGTGTATATAAAACTTTATTTTACTGAGTATCGAGAAGTTGGCACTGACATCGAAGATCGAAGATCGAAATTCAGTTTATAGTGAATTTCGAGCTAGCTTTGAACTTCGAGCTAGCTCGAAGATCGAAATTCAAAGTAAACAAAAGCTGAATTTCGAGCTGGAGTTGAATTTCGAGCCAGCTCGAAGATCGAAATTCAAAATTTTCTAAACTTGAATTTCGAGCTGGAGTTGAATTTCGAGCCAGCTCGAAGATCGAAATTCAAAATTTTCAAAAGTTGAATTTCGAGCTGGAGTTGAATTTCGAGCCAGCTCGAAGATCGAAATTCAAAATTTTCAAAAGTTGAATTTCGAGCTGGAGTTGAATTTCGAGCCAGCTCGAAGATCGAAATTCAAAATTTTCAAAAGTTGAATTTCGAGCTGGAGTTGAATTTCGAGCCAGCTCGAAGATCGAAATTCAAAATTTTCAAAAATCCGAATTTCGAGCTGGAGTTGAATTTCGAGCTAGCTCGAAGATCGAAATTCAAAATTTGCAAAATTTC